>NC_066887.1:23138303-23298303 GCF_022985175.1 Labeo rohita
TTTAATTTGTTAATTTTATAATTATATTATATTTAGTCTTAATAATATAGTCTTATATATGCTTTTAAATAATATTATTTAGGAAAAAACATTTTGATTTGAATTGAATGTATTAATTCATAATTAATTCTTAATGTATGTTTAATATTTACTTATATTTATATTTCTTGTATTAATTTGTGCTTTACTAATATTTAGAAATAAACATTTTGATTCGAATGTAATTTATTAATTCATATTTAATTCTGTGAGTGTGTGTGTGTATATATATATATATATATATATATACTTTTTAAATACTTTTAAATGTTTTCTATGAAACATAATGTTTTATAATAATAATAATAATAATAATAATATTTATGTAGAATTATAGATATCACAACTTTGCATAGTGGAATTCTCAAATAAATAAAAATATATACAATACAATAAAATACACTTAATGTGTTTAAGTGTTAATAATGCAATAGATATTAATACTATCTATCTATCTATCTATCTAAATTGGAATATTTATTTATTTCACAAATATTCGCATCAGCTGTTCACTGCTGATCATTTATCATTTACACACATTTTTATCAGGTAGGCAAATGGCACCTGTTTTCTGGAATGACAATCTAACGGGAAGACGAGTCAGAATCACGTTTGTCCTCTCACATGGTGGATTTTATGACCTCTCCAGCTCTACGCTGAGAAATCTCGTTGCGCCCTCGGCAAACGCTGTCACTGTGACCTCTCAATATTCCTTTCATATTACCTTTGTTAGCAGTTGAGCAAAATTTAATATGTTTACATAAAATAAGACATTGATCAAACTGTTTTTGCACCCGCCCCCGCGCACCAACGTTCATAACCGAGGGGGTAATTTTTAAATTCATTATACATTAATTATCAATGCGCAATAACGATGATGAGCCCTGGTAAATGCTTTCTTAAGCACGGCCATGTTCACCCATGCTCTAAACATTAGCAGGGCCCGTATAGCATGCTATACGCTAATTAAAAGCAGAAATGGGAGTTGTTTCAGCCGAAGCGAATGTGACATGGGCGACTGTTGTCATTGGGGACGTGTTAATAAACGAGCCAGTGCTTCAGCCACTCGTGTTGTTTTTACGAGACAGCGCACATAAAACGCGAGCACTGTAAACAGAGGCGCTAATCATCAAAAGAGCTTGTAAACACAAAACGGTTGAGAGCGGTCTGGCGACGGACCACATGCAGGGCAATAATCTTCAATGTTGCCATCACGCATAGAAGACATTGCTTGTGTTTTATAGAGTAACACATAAAATGAACTATTATTAGATGTTATTAAACTTTATCTTTGTTAGATACATGGTATCAATTGAAAAAGAAAGTGCAGTTCATTGTCCATCAGTTCGCTCTTGTGACTTACATGAAGTACAGGCGTTTTTGTTTTTTTGTAACCGTCATGCACTCATTTTTTGTCAGGTAAATATATACAGTACCATTCAAATGTTTGTAGTTAGTAAAATTTATTATTACTTTTACTAAGCAAGGATGCGTTAAATTGATCAAAAGTGTCAGTAAAGACTTCGACATTTAAATTTACAAGACATTATGTCAGGAATACTGAAATGTAGCACAATTTTCACAAAAATAGTAAATGTTTTCAACATTGATAATAATAATGGAGTAATGGCTGCTGAAAAGTCAGCTTTGCCATCACAGGAATAAATTACATTTTAAAATATAGTAAAATAGAAAGCAGTTATTTATATTTTGAAGTTACATTTTTACATTTTTAAATTTTGACCCTGAAGAGAAAAGTTTGTGTAACATTCCATAAAAGATTCCAAATGTAATTGTAACAGGTTACTTTTAAAACTAGCTGTTTTTAAGATGTGTGTGCGGTGATTGTGTTGAGCCCTGTAGGGGCAGATATGGCAGAGCTACTGATTTGACACTGACAAACACACAACCCACAGGCCTGAAAATGACAGCCACTAAGAGCCTCTCCCTTCCTTTAACCGGCGTGATATTGATCTGATCCACAGGATTTCACTAACCGGCTCTGACACTCCAACCGAAGCCTCTTAGATCAGGAGACGAGAGACTAACCAGGGCCTACAGGTCTACTGTTTTTCAATATGTTACAGTCCTTAAAGTCATTTTTACTTATACATGACAAATTAATGCAGTCGATAATGCTTTGTTGTGCATTATAGTGATTTTACCACGGTTAATGGGTCTTGTTAGGTTTATATTTGATACGCAAATTTCTAAAGCCTCTAAATTATTGCAAAAACCTATTATACACAATCTTCTACAAGCCTTCTTTCATCTGATCAGAAGTTTTTACTAGAGCAGGACGATATGACCTGAAATCTTGATTAATTGAATCAACGATTATTTTTATTTTTATTACTATTATTATTATTTAGGGCTGCCCTCGACTAAAGATTTTTATCTCAGATCAGCTGTAACAGTCCAACCTCCATGTTTTGATGCTGGAGCAGGGATGTAAATTAGACAAGAATTGAGCGTTTGAGGTGTTGTGTTGCTGGATGTAGTAATGAACGTAGTGGTCGTCATTTACTCCCGACATCTGAGCCACTGAAGATGCAGTGGATTACGTTTGTTTGCGAAGGGAATACACCTCCCGATCTACATATATCTGTCTGTGTTTGTGTGAATCATTCGTGATCCAGCTTCACTTACAGAAGAAGTGAGTATAAGGGTTTTTTTTTATGAATCTTTGCGATCACCTTTCCTAATAATGTGCTAGTTAGCAAGTTTAGCAGCTAAACGCGGCTAAATGCGGCTAAAGTAAACAGGCTGGTCTCTCCACAGAGAGAAGAGAGGGGCGGGGGGAGCAGAGCTCATTTGCATTTAAAGCAGCCTCGACCAGAATGGGATGATTTTTGCAGAGCTGATTTTGGCAAGGTAAAAAGGGTGTTGTTTTACACTACCATTGAGAATTTTTAACCAAGGTATATTATAGACTTCATGAAGAATAATATCAACTTGTGGAAAATGGGCATGAGACTCGTCGTCTCCGCAGTAGTGGATGCACCTGCGTTTCGTACGGATTATATAATATATATTAAATAAATATTTGTTATACACAGAGTTTTGAAGTTTTGCGCTCAAGTTCACAGAGAGTGAGATGGCAGAAAACGCATCCCGTTACTTTCGTTATTGTACAAAAGCGCAACATTTTGTTGTTATTCTGAGTGCACATAAATACTGTCACGGACTGAGTGACTTTGCCACTTCCTGTTGTTTAATAAAACGACTAATAAAATTTTGGTCGACCAAGACTCTTCTCATCAACTATCGTTTAGTCGTATATTAGGGGCAGCCTTATTCATTCTTTCTGTCTTTCTTTCTTTTATTATTATTATTGTTATTATTATTTTTTTTCCCTCTATAGTATGATTGCTGATGATTGCGAGAAAATGCAATCAGAGTTTTTCGACATACCCTAACTGTCTTGAGCCAGAATACCTTGAGTTCAGGGAGACAAGAAGAGCATTTGAGATTAAAAAGTATTTAAATTGTATTTTTTTAATGAAAATAACCGATCGTTTTGCTAGATAAGACCCTCCTTCCTCGGCTGGGATCATTTACACCCGCATTTGGGATTGTGTGAAGCCGCATTTAAACTGCATTTTGGAAGTTCAAACTCAGGGAACCATAGCAGTCCATTATGTGGAGAAAAATCCTGAAATGTTTTCCTCAAAAAAAAGAAAGAAAGACATGAACATCTTGAATGACAAGGGGGTGAATACTTTATCTGTTGTTCTGGAAGTGACTTTTACCCTTTAATGTGTCAGGCTTTACAGGACTAACCATGGTAAAATCATTGTGGAGCTCGACCTTAAAGGGATACTTTACCCCAAAATCAAAATTCTGTCATTGTTTATTCACCCTTATGAGGTTCCAGACCTTTTTTTCTTTGTTTCTTCTGTGGAACACAAAAGTTTTTCTGAAAGACTTTTAACTGTTTTTGTCCATACAGTGAGAGTCAATGGGGTCCAAACAATACTGGACCCCATTGGCTTTCATATGAACTTTTTTGGTGAACTATTCCTTTAAATGGTGTATTTCCTTTATAAAATGGCATCATTAGTTATATGATAAATGTGACACTGGACCACAAAACCAGTCTTAAATAGCATTAGTATATGTGTAGCAATAGCCAAAAATACATTGTATGAGTCAAAATGAAAATGAAAAGAAAATTTTTCTTTTATGCCAAAAATCGTTAGAATATGAAGTAAAGATTGTGTTCCATGAAGATATTTTGTGCATTTCTTACCATAAATATATCAAAACTTAATTATTGACTAGTAATATGCATTGCTAAGAACTTCATTTGGACATCTTTAAAGTTGATTTTCTCAATATTTACATTTTTTTGCACCCTCAGATTTCAGATTTTCCTCAGATTTCTTGGCTTGGTTTTGTGGTCCACGTTCGCAAGTGACAATGTTAAATAATTTATTAGTAATGTAACGATTTTATTAGTGATGAAACATTTAACAGTAATAATAATTAGAACTAAACTGTAAAAATGTTTTTTCAATGATTATTGGAGTACGTTTAACAAGAAAATACGTCGTTTCTTTATAATTATTTGTGAGATTTACTTTCAGTTCTTGAGTGAAAACTGTTTAGAAGTAAATCCTACATCAATCTTTTTTTCAGTCCCTTATGAAGACATTATAATTGATGTTTGCTGGTGTAAAACTTGCCGCCGGGATGTTGCACCACTAATAAACAATTCTTCTACTGAATAATATAATTCATTAGCCTAACTATAGGCCGCTTATGCTTGCCAAGCAACGTAGTGTGATGTAGAATGCAACTAATGTGCAGTCACAGGTGTACATTCACAACAACTCATCCAATCAGACCGTAGAGCTTCTATCTGTTAACGCGTGATGTAATACCCATCGGATCTGTCAAGATTGATGCTGTAGTTTCACAGCATTGCAACAGCAGCTGAGTCCAGGCCTCTGTGTTGTAAAGACTGTGCTGTAGCGCAGCAGTCACTTATGCTGTGTTTGTGTGCCGTGCATCGCTGCCGAGTCTCTATGAAGGCCGTCGCTGTGCTGACGGTTGTGTGCGGGAACCCTCAGCCCGCTCATTAATCTATATCACCCTCCATCACGACGGCAGACGCGGAGAACAGCTCTGTCTCACTCACAAACTCAGTCATACTGACGACAACTCGCCTCCTCAATTCTCTGAACTCTGGCCCATCTCTCTCTTATTCTGTATCTACTCCACTCCTCGTTGTTTCCTTCTGCTCTCCATCCTTGTCATTATCTCTTTTCCTGTTCACATTTTTGCTCCTTCTTACTGTGTGTGCATGTATGTATTTATTTGTTTGTGTGTGTATGTGTATGTGTGTGTGTCAGAAGAGCTGATTTTGAAGATGGCAACTGTGTGTTTGGGTATTGTGACACTTCTGCTCTTTTTATGCACACAGACAGCTTTTCTCCGAAAAACAGTTTTTCTGCAACTCGTTTTCTTTTATTCATTAACCAAATCCTTAGAGCTCCCACAGCCAAGAAAAGCCTGGAAATAGTAGAGTTATACAATTGTGATTTCCAGGACTGGAAAAGTCTTAATTAATTGAGATTCTTTTTTGTAGTATTTTACTTGTTTTCCAGTAATACTAGTCTTAAAACAAGTGAATAAATCTACTTGTGCAATAACACAAAATATACTTGTATAGAAAATAGAGTAAAACAGTCATATTGTGACATTTTACAATTTAATATAACTGTTTTCTTTTTAAATATATTTTAAAATGTCATTTCTTTCTGTGATATCAAAGCTGAATTTTTAGCAGCCCTTAGTTAAGTTTATATTATTAGGGGTTCAAGTGCATAAGGCTGCAATCCTATTGTAATTGTTAGAGTGGCCAAGGATCAGCAATCTCCATGTAAAACTGATCAGTCCAAAACGTAAGTCGTAGAGACTTGAAACTTGGTAAGACTCCCACCATCTACAGCGTCACCAAGTCTCGCCCCAATCGACTTGACGGGGGCGCTACAACAATTAAAAGTACAAAATCGCTCATAACTCCTTAACCATTCAGCGCACCCCAGGCATTTAATATTTTTAGAAAAACCTAATTTGAGGGCTAGTACTAGGTTTTTTGCCTGATCGAAACCAAACCAGTGCAGAAAGATTCTCTGGAGAGTGAATATCAGTAATTATCAAAAAAAAAAAAAAAAGGTTGAACTTTTGACTCTCTGTTGCAAAGGGGCGTCAAAACATTCAAAAGGTGCAGGGCTGCCTTTGCTAAAATGGCCGTAATGTTTGAATGAAATTAAATATTTTCGGTATTTCGGCAATTATTAGGTTTTTTGCTCAGTCTGGAAAAAAAAAAACACTTCAGTGCAATTCTTTGTACTCTCTACGTCAATAAATATAAAAAGGAGGTTGAAATTTACCCTTTGGCAAGCTATAACAGGTTTGTTTAGAAAAGGGACTTGTCCAAGTAAACCTAAAAGCCTATAAAGCCTAAATGAAAACTCAAAACTTCATCAAACCACATGCGACAGGTGATTCTAAACAAGCATGCAAAGTTTTGGGGAAATCGGACCACAGCTGATGCTTTAACAGTCTCTGGCAAATTACCTTTATTTGGCAAAAATGATTTTTTAAATCATTGAATTAGGTGGTTACAGGCTTGCTAAATAATATGTAATGTATTTTTTCATGTGTGCTTAAATGCCTTAAAGTCCTTAAACCCAGTCATCACTGCTTGCAGCTATGTTTATTATCATTATTGTAAACCAGGGGTCACCAGACCTGGTCCTGGAGGACCAGTGTGTCCCTGCGGAGTTTAGCTACAACCCTAATCAAACACCCCTGAACCAGCTAATCAAGGTCGTACTAGGTATACTTGAAACTTCCAGGCAGGTGTGTTGAGGAAAGTTGGAGGTAAACTCTGCAGGACACCGGGACAAGTTTGGTGACCCCTGTTGTAAACAGTTGGGCTGCTTAATATTTTTGTGATTTATTATAAATAAACTTTTGTGAATTCTTTAGAACTTATTATAAAATATTTGTAAATATTTTTCATGATTTGAAAATAGAAATCTTTTGCAAAATTGTAAATGTCTTTTCTGTCACTTTTGATCAATGTAACACCCTCGATAAATAAAGGTTTTAGTTTATATAAGAAAAATCAGACCCAGAGTCTTATCTTAAGCAGTGTTGCATCCAAAAATAATTATTTAAAAAAATTTTAAAGCTGGAATTGTATACAGAATACTGTAAAATATACACAAGAGTCAGCTGGTACCACATTACTATAATGTTGATGATGTGAATTATGAAAATTAACTGATTTGTATACAAACACTTAAATTGCATGCAATTAAGTTCTTATAATAATAAAGTTACTAACTTTACAATTACATAGTTATATTTCTACACCAATCCTTTTTTTTTTTTTTTTTTTAAATATAGACATTTAAATGGTGGCTGCCATACAAACCTGACAGATTTATTCAAACATAAATGAAACAATTAAGAACAGTAAAAATTACAATAAATATATGTTGCATATATTTAGCGAAACGCTCCTCTCTAGAGTTCATTTTTTTCTAGCTGACTAATGAGTTTATGCTCACCGAATATGTTTTTTCTGAGGTAAATGTGACATTACGTGACATTGTTTACAAACTGTAATATTGACGTCTTTCCGCGGTTGAAATACTGATTAAGTGATTACATGATAGTTGAAATACCTTCAGATGTTTATTCATGTTTATTTTGTTCTAAATACCCTCAGATGTTTATTCATGTTTATTTTGTATTAAAGCGGAGGAGATGATCAGTTTACATGCGCTTCTAGCCGCCACTTTTCTTGAAATGAGATGCTACAACCATCTCTCACTGCATGTTAAACAGCAGCAAAACGATATTTATTGTTTGAATATTGTAATAAAATGGACAGAATGTGAAATCTGTATCAAAAGTAACCAAACTAAAGGAGACATGCTACAAGGTTCCATTCATTAAATAAAAAAAAAAAAACAGGCTAGACTAATCGATTCTTGGGATTTAAGAATCAATATCATTTTGCAAAAAAAGCTATATTTTTTTTACCCAGCCCTACTAAACACACACATTAATCACTAGGCCACGATTCCGACCAGAATCCTTTGGGTTCTAATGCACAGCAGTCCAAGGACTTGCCGCTGCACTGTCATTATGAGCAAGCATTTATTAGGAAGGTTCGGCTCCTTAAATGCTTGTCTTAATTGCACAGCTTTGGGGCACAATAGACACATTCTTAATTACGGAGGAGGCTGGTAACCATGGCACGAAGAAAAGTCACCACACGGCCCAGCTCAAGCATCGCCTTCTTATGTCATTTAACCTAATCACGTTTGATTGATTACTGCAGTCTCCAAACACAGCGCCCAAATGAGGGTCATTTTACACAGGAGGACCGCGGGGCACGGGGGTTTGTGTACACATACAGTATTTAATTGAGAGGTTGGATAATTTCAGCATTTTGTTCACATTACTATTTAGATTCAGTACAATATGCATCATTGTAATTGTATAGAGGCGGAAAACAACGTACAGTAGAAATGCATTGAGAGAGTTTCGCTTGTAGCGAGTTTTTCTCAAACTTTCAAATTGCCAGTATATTAAAGCCACTAGGTACTGACACTCTTTCATTTTTCAGGTCGCCTAATGATTTTCTTGGATATTGTTGGATAATACACTCAGCCCCCTTGTTCCCACCCTTGTCTGAGATCTGTTCAGTATTTCAGCAGGAAAACATTTGGTAAGTCGCAGCTTAATTGAACTTTCAGTGGTAGGTGTTGAATAAACATACTAGCAATGATTGCGCTCCATAAATGGCTCTTTTACAAGAAGGGCGGATCCTCTGTTTGATACAAAGCTTGATCCATACTTGTTAAAGCGGGAATGCTTACTCAACTTTTGACTTTTTTTACACTATACAGCTTGGACTTGCAAACTGCAGCACTTTGAGAAGTCTAGCTCATGTCGAGAGTTGATCTTTTGTGTAGTTGCATGATGTTTAGAAACATTTTAAGCGCTAAATGGATGCTTTTCACTAAATGTCAAAGTGCAGGAGGCTACCATTAACCTTTCGCAGGTAATACTTCTGTATATCGCTTCCTTATTCAGCTATGCTTCTCGATCTGTTTCTTTGGTTCTCTCTCGAGTGCACACTCACAAAAAACAGCCCCTCTCCCTTGTGTCTGTGAGCTGTGTATGTAGGAAAGGCATAATGAGGGAACTCAAAGCAGGTTATGATTGATGCTGTCCAGACCCGTGCAGGCCTGGTCTGCCCGTGCCAAGACTAGCACATTTAAAGAGGGCTGTTTTCAAAACTTTTTCCTCACCACCTTTATATTCGCCGTGAAGTCTTTCAGATGTTTTTTCTCCGCTCGCTTGCTTATACATAACTCGCTTGTCCCTAAAGCATTGAAAAAATGCAGAATGCTTCGTTTTCTGTTGATGAATTTGGGAGGAAACAAAGGGAGAGTGAAACACACAAGGGTCGTATTTAAAGGAGGAGTTCATCATTACTCACACATATGTCATGCTAAACTGGTAGGATTTTCTTCTGTGGAGCACAAAAAGAGACGTTTAGCTGAATGTTCATGCTGCTGTTTGAAAACGAGTAGAAACTTCTCAAGCTGCAGGAATGTGACCCTGGACCACAAAACCATTCATAAGTAGCAATAGCCAAAATATATGGGTTAAAATCATCAATTTTCCTTTTATGCCAAAAATCATTAGGATATGAAGTAAAGATCATGTTCCATAAAGATATGTTGTAAATTTCCTACCGTAAATATATCAAAACTTAATTTTTGATTAGTAAAATGCATTGCTAAGAGCTTGATTTGGACAACTTTAAAGGTGATTTTCTCAATATTTTGATTTTTTTGCACTCTCAGATGTATCTTGGTCAAATATTATCCTTTCCTAACAAACCATACATCAATGGAAAGCTAATTTATTCAGCTTTATAAATCTCAATTTTTTAAAAAAAAAGACTATTTTATTTTATTTTATTTTATTTTATTGAAAGAAGCACTCCCTAATGTTGTCTTCTGTGGTCTATAGAAGAAAGAAAGTCATATGAATTTTCAGTGACATGAGGGTGAGTAAATGATGACCGAATTTTTGGGTGAGCTATCCCTTTAAGATCTTTTCCACACATTTGGCAACATTTATGTAATTTCTATGAGTAATATCATAAGTGTTTAGTGAAACCAGGGGAGACGGCTGAGGACATCTATAGAGCGGTTTCACCATTAATTTGACGCTGTTTGGTGTCAAAGTTCCCTGCACAGAACTAGGCAGGAGAGACTGGCATATTGTCCAGGCTGTCTTTACTCTCTGCTGTGTAATAATGGAAAGGCTGAGGTACTTCCTGGGATGATGGGCTCTGTCCTTTCTCTCAGTCTTTGCTCCAATTTGGACATATTAACTGAACTAAGCTGGCATCATATATGTACTGAGGGTCTTTTTTGGCAGTGTGGCCATCCCATTCTTCCTTGTATCCACTCACATCCTGTAATTTATTAGTCACAGTATCAGTGGCAATTGCATATCATTTACATTGTCAGTCAATAGTGCTGGGTAGATTACTTATAATTTGTAGTCCGTTACTGATTACAGATTACATGGTGAAAACTGTAGTCAGTAACGTCATCGAGGTTTTTCTCATTTTGGGTTTTATCAAACTTGATTTAAATTTACCATTAAACATACCATATTAATATAAAAAAGAAAAAGAAAATATATTCCTTAATCTTTCTTTCTTTCTTTCTTTATTTCTGAACATAGCCAAAGCTGAATGATACACAGTAGTATTTTTAGAAAGGAAAATTTAAACGAAGAAAATGTACCTTATTTGTTGAAATCTGATTACTTAATCCAGATTACATGCAGTTAGTTACTACCCAGCAATTTCAAAATATTAGACTGAATTTGTTTCACTTGTTTGAAATTAGTTTATTCTATATATATATATATATATATATATATATATATATAATATATATATAATTTGTTAAAAAATACAAATAAAACAGAATTTAAAAAACAATTTAAAAATTATTTAAAATAAAATTTAAAAAAAGTAAAAATTTTTAAATGCAATTTTATTTCCTTATAAATTAAAAATATTTATTTGTAAAACAAAATCTAAATTGTGTGTGTGTGTATATATGTTAGTTTATTTTAAATCCTGCCATTTGGATCAGGAAAATTATTATGTTAGTGGATAGCTTAACTAGACAGATTTGTTAATAATCAGCATGCGCAAAAGTAATCAACCGCCCAAATTAACATTAAATAACGCTCCAAATAACACAATAGAGTCTCAAAATTATGTACAATGTGGCCATCAGAAAGCTTGTAAAAATGAGCAGTTGTTTCCAGTGTGGATTTTATTTTGTTTAATTTAATTTAATTTAATTTAATTTAATTTAATTTAATTTAATTTTATTTTATTTTATTTTATTTTATTTTATTTTATTTTATTTTATTTTATTTTATTTTATTTTATTTCATTCTTATCATAAATTAAATTAATTTTATTTTAATTTTATTTTCATTCTTATCTCCTCCTCCCCATAAAAATGAGCAGTTGTTTTCAGTGTGGATTTTATTTTATTTTATTTTATTTTATTTTATTTTGTTTTATTTTGTTCTTATCTCCTCCTCCCCATAAAAATGAGCAGTTGTTTCCAGTGTGGATTTAATTTAATTTAATTTAATTTAATTTAATTTAATTTAATTTAATTTAATTTAATTTAATTTTATTTAATTTTATTTTATTTTATTTTATTTTATTTCGTTCTTATCTCCTCCTCCCCATAAAAATGAGCAGTTGTTTCCAGTGTGGGTTTTGTTTTATTTTATTTTATTTTATTTTATTTTATTTTATTTTATTTTATTTATTTATTTATTTATTTATTTATTTATTTATTTATTTATTTATTTATTTATTTATTTTTTTCATTCTAATCTCCTCCTCCCCATAAAAATGAGCAGTTGTTTCCAGTGTGGATGTGTTACAGATTTTGTTTTATTTTATTTTATTTGATTTATTCAGCCTGCTGTTTACTGTCTCTTAATTTCCGTTCTTATCTCCTCCTCCCTCTAAAATTTGAGGAGAAGGAGATAAGAAAGGAAACAAAAATAACAAAACAAAAATATTTACAGTGTCAGGAAATATTGTATATCAACCATCATGTCAAAGCTTGGTATGACCAAAATCTCTGACTCTCTCTCTCTCTCTCTTTTTAATGACACTTTTACTATCATTCACCAGATCCAGGCAATGCTCTACCACCTCTGACAAGCTGGGGGCCGCATCCAAAGCTCCTCGCTGTCCTCAGAGGGGAAGGACAGAGTCCATGTTGTGAAAATTGACCCATCTCCCGCTCTTTCCCGTGGAGGTCGGCATTAGCGTGTGTGGCGAGGACTGAGGTTTAGCTATTTGCTCTGCCCCCCGGTGCCCCTGAGGGCCGTTTAAAGGCGTTTAAATGTCTCCCGCCCTGGCTGGCGTGTTTGTTTTTGTTCTGTAGCCGGCTCACGCTACGTTTAATGACGCAGGCCTGGGCTTTGACTGATTTATCAGGGGCCATTAAGTCAGCGAAAAGGGAGCTGGAAAACACTTTTACGTCTGTTTCTAAAAACACAGCGACTGCCAAAGCTTCACACCGCCGTGCTGCTGGCGTGCTGCTCTTCGGGGAGCACCGCGATCGCAGGGTACATAAAGTTTTAAAGTTCCTGCTGGTGGTACATTGTTGGTGTTTTATTCACGGTTTGTAGAATCCTCCATACGGCTTGGGGAAGAGGAAGAGGCTTGAAAAAGCCAAATCTGGCCATTTGGATCAGGGTGTTGTTATGCTAGCGGTTAGCTTAAATACACAAAGACTGATTGATCAGCAAGCGTGCACAAAAGTAATTAACCGCTCAAATAACACCCTAAATAACACAATAGAGCCTCAAAAAATATGTACAACGTCTATGACAGTGGCCGTCAAAAAGCTTGTGAAAATGAGCAGCTGTTTCCAATAAGGACGTGTTACAAGTGACAATTGTGTGTGTGAATGTACCTTTATCAGGAAGTGTTGTTGCCTATTAAATGAACCATCTGTAGGACAAGATTTTGGGGGCCTTGGGGACGTGTTTCTTTCCTGATAAAATGCTGGGAAATCAAAACCGCGTGCGGAAACGGCCCCGTAATCAACATCTGCACCAGAATCGGCTGTACGCGTCCCCGTCCTTGCCCTGTCAATCACTCGGGCGAGGATGTGCCGAGCAGACGAGCGCGTTAAAGCGTCTACGCCCACGGTTCACTGTAAATTCCCCTTGAAGATGGCTGGTGCCCACGCAAGGCTCCAGACCTGCAGTATCTGCTGAATATCCAGATATACCGGTGTCGCAGTCATTAGGCGAAGCGCTTGGCATTAAAGTCATTAATCGCAGACTGAAGTCGTTGTTCTCGTGGGTTTATTGCAGGATGAAGAATATCGGGCGTCTGTCACTTTGAAAACTTCTCACCCGAGGTGTCACCTTATTTGTCAAAACAGTTCACGAAAGCGTTTCATCTTAGCTTAATTCATTCAACGCGAAGGCGCTACATATCCGCCACCGAGACACACAGCGGAACATGCCATTGCTCGACATTACACGACGTTGTTTTCCAGCATTGTTTTTTTTCTTGTCCCGTGTATTTTTGTTGTCTCGGCAGGAAGGGGTGGGGGTTGAGACATCATTAAGACTGGTGGGATGGCTGGTGTCGTTCCAGATCATTCTGTCAATGAGAGTGCCAGTGACGGTAGGCCATTGTTCGGCGTGGCAGGCAGGCAGGGCCTCGTCTCCTCTCATCTGCGCGTGAGGCGGGCAGGCGGCCCGTCCCGGGCTCCGGTACCGGGGCGTTGATGATGTAAAGTGACACTCCGTCAGCTCTCATAAGACAACGGCCAGGCGTCGGCCCGCGCTTCCAGGGGCCATGCATAATTCAACAACAATGCAATATCCCCCCCTCACCGAGACGCAACATCTCTGCGTCCTCGCACAGTCCAAACCCTCTTCAGCCCCTGTCTGACACCAGTCTCAGAGCAGCTGCGCGGGTTCAAACGCATGCACATGTGTACGCACATGCACAGATGATCAGGCTGCCCTGGTGGTTAATGAAATATATGAACTGAGAGTGTCTTGTAAAGCATTGATCACGTGCGCTGGGGATATTGGCAGGGCGTTTTGCACCTGTCAGTCAGTTTAATATTATTTCTTGAGCATAACCACTTATGGTATGCTTTATTTTTTTAATTTTTTTAGAACCAAGATTTTAGATGCCAAAACAAAATGACAGAAATGTCCCTCAAATCAAAGATTGAAATGTATTAATTTTAACAAATTCGTATATAAATATAAAAAAAATATATAGAACCAAGATTTCAGTACAAAAATGCTGCAAACAAAAATGTCCCTCAAATTAATGATTTAAATATCTAAAATATTACATGTAAAAAAAAGTAAAGATAAAATTGCATTTAAAATATTTTTCACTTGTTTTATTTTTAGAAATGTTTTTTTTTTTTTTACAAATAAATATTATGTTCATATATATGTATTTAAATTGTAAATAATATTTTATTTACTTATATGTATATAAACATAAAATAATAAATAGAACCAAGATTTTAGATGCAAAAATGCTGTAAAATCTCCCTCAAATCAAAGATTGAAATGTATTAATGTCCGATTATAAATGTATATATACATATATGTAATTTAAATATATACATAAACTTGTTTATATATATATATATATTTTTTTTTTTCTCACAAATAAACATACTTTTATAAATAAAATATTTGTAATATTAATATTAATATAAAATTAATAAAAATTAAAAATTAATCTAAATTTAAATGAATAAAAATTAAAATATTAATATATGAATATTATTAGATTTTTTTTTGCACACATAAATTGTTTATCTATCTATCTATCTATCTATCTATCTATATATATATATATATATATATATATGTATCAAATCAAATGTGTTAATATCAGCATTTTACGTTTGAATGTAAGTTTATGTTTATATATACATATTTGTAATTTTTTATATATATATATGTATATATATGTATATGAATATAATATTTATGTGTAAAATAGATATATATATACAGACACACACACACACACACACGTTTATAAATAACATATATATATTTTTAAGTCATTTTTCTTAGATTTTTTTGTACAAGTAAATATTATATTCATATGTGTATATATTTAATTTGTATATATATAGACACACAGATACAATTTAGATTTTTTTTTACAAATAAATATTATAAATTTATAAGTAAAATAAAATTGCATTTAAAAATTTGTACTTTTTAAAGTTTTATTTAAAATGATTTTAAAAGTTTTTTTCTAAATTCAGTTTTATTTTTTATTTATTTATTTACAAATTATATATATATAAAATTTGTAAAAAATAAATAAATAAATAAATAAATAAATATATAAAAAAAGTGTGTGTGTATATATATATATATATATATATATATATACATATTTGTGTGTGAGTCTTATTTTCTTTTCTCTTTCAGAAGATTTTATTTTAAGCCTATTTATTTTGCTGTCCTAACTCTGCATGATTATATGGTTTGACTTGTGACCCAACACAGTCACTCAGGGGGTGTTTATGTAAACGTGTGTGTGTGACAGAAAGAGAGAGATTTTACTACAAATAAATGTTTGAAAAAATAGATACTAGCAAGAGTTTCTCTCACACATGATTTTAACACACACAGGAGCTCTCTGACATTAGATCAAAGAGGAGAATAGCAGAGGTGTGGAGGATCTAAGAAGTGTGTGTGTGTGTGGATTACAACATTAGATGAAACTAAGGTGGAAGGGGCCTTTTTTCACGCATGTGTGAGTTTGAATGTAGCTCATTCATCGCGGGGCTCAGAGATCCTGCGTAATAATGGGCAATGCTGTAACCGAGTCAGACCGGAATAAAAAGATGGAATGGACAGGAGGAAAAAGAGAAGAAAGAAAAAGAGAGAAGACAGTGTCTGCTAAGCCTTTCATTATATTATTTTCCCCCACACCCCCCTCCCCCCCTTGTACCTACATGAAGACGTTCGCTCACCGTGCCGTTAACCCCAAACTACAGGGTGTGTGATGATAGACAGAACCGTCATTTTGGCAGTTTAGACTAAACAGGCCTGATGAATGTATCGGTGGAAGCTAAATGTGGATCTTGTTTCCCGCCTTTCCTGCAGCTGGTTTATCTGTGTGATCTGAGGCTGGAGAAAACGTCTGGGTGTTGGAGCTGTGACACAGCGGTTAGCACGTGTGCTTGAGGCGGATTGAGCCTGGGTGCTTGTGTGGGAAGGTTCTAATCTGACATTTTGTCAGTTGTTTCCTAATCCTCTTTACCCTCTCTGTCCCTAATAATATATATTGTATATTGTTTCGTAAGTAGAACAATCCTTATTTTATTTTTAATATCCTTATTAATAGATTTTATTTTATTTTATAAATACTCAATTACATTATCAATAGAAGTAGCCCAATGGTCCACAAATGAAATTTTAATAAATAAAAATTAAGCAGGCATTTTATTTTTTATTTATAACACTTATAAATAAAAACTGAGCAGGAATTTAATTTAATTTTATTTTATTGAAAAAATTACTCAACAGCATTATCAATAGAAGTAGTCCAATTGTCCACAAATGAAATTTTAATAAATAAAAATTAAGCAGGCATTTTTTTTTTTTTTTTTTTTTTTTTTAATATTTTATTTTATTTTACTGAAAATATTTTACTTTAATTTAATTTAATTTAATTTATTTAAGTAGCCCAAAGGTTCACAAATAATAATAAATAATTTTGCAGGCATTTTATTTTATTATTATTTTATTTTATTTTATTTTATTTTACTGAAAAAAAAAGACTCAACAGCATTATCGATAGAAGTAGTCCAAATGTCCACAAATGAAATTTTAATAAATAAAAATTAAGCAAGCATTTTATTTTATTTTTTTGAAAATATTTTAATTTAATTTAATTAATTAATTAAGTAGCCCAAAGGTTCACAAATAATAATTAATAATTAAGCAGGCATTATTTTATTTTATTTTATTTTATTTTATTTTATTTTATTGAAAACATTACTCAATTACATTATCAATAGTAGCAGACCAAATTATTATTATTATTATTATTATTTAAATTATTTAAATTATTTATTTATTCATTTATTAATTAATTTATTAAATAAAATGTTTCTCCACTTATCATTGATAAATTTTTTTAAATATAAAATAAGACACAATATTGGCTACCCAAACTAAAAAGTAACAATTCATAAATAAAATAAGATTACAGTCTATTTCTATTTACCCTTTTATGCCCAATAATTTGTCTCAATCAATTTAAAGTGGAAAAATCAATTTATTTATTTATTTTTAAATACAGCTGTGAGCAAGCAAAGAAATAAATCAATGAGAAAAAAAAAAAGAAAAAAAAAAAAAAGAGACTGAAATTTACTGTTTTATCCTTGTCCAAAAATTAGGCTGAGCTGAAAATATAGCTGATATATCTGTCACCGTTTTTACATAGGGCTAGTGTACGTGTGCGTGTGTGTATGCATTCATTTTAAAGGTGTGGATTTTTATTTTATTTTTTTTACCCTCTTTGTAGGGTGGGCTCGAGGGCGGACAGTTCAGTGTCTCTGAAAGAAGATAGATGAGCCATCACATCAGTCATCACCCAGTTTAACATGCCGCCCCCAGTCCTGCTGGGGGCCTGTCAGTGAGGCCTCCCCAATCGTTCCCTTCATTTCTGTCTTTCTCCTCACCCTTAAAGCGTTCCTCCATTACTCTCCTCTTCTTCCAGCTCTATTCTATTCCCCTTATCCCCTCGTTTTTGCCTTCCCGCTGTGCGACTGCATAATAAACTCAGGTAGCGGCCCTTCCTGCAGACAAATGAAGCCAAAGGTTCCTCCCTGTCAGAAAGGGGAGTATGATTTCAAACACACAGACAGGCGTCACTTCCAGTCTTTATCCGTAATTCGTTCTGCTGCGCCGCACAGACCGAGAGGCCTGATGAGGAGGAGGCGCTGTGCTGTTCTGCTCGGCGTCCCACTAAATTCGGCACCGTGGAGGTGAATATGGAATAGGGGCCTCCGTCGGGAGCCCTTGATGATACAGAAGAGATTAAAATCACAGGGAGATCTTTTTTGGGGGGCCCAAAGCAGTTTTTAGGCCCTGATAAGGTTTTGAGTTAGTAGAGTGGCCTTTGAAAAGTATTTAGATATTTAAGGCACAATTAAAATGTAGTAATGTCACTGTATTAGGTAATAAAATATCAAACCAAGTGGAATTTATTAAAAAAAAAAAAAAAAAAAAAAAATTGTCAGAAAAGTAGTTTTAAATGATTAAACAATAGATATACTGTTTAAAATGAAGGCTTTCTGGTTGTGAAACATTAGTCAGTCATTTTCATAGTAAGTGACCGGTTGTTACTGGGACAAATGTTTTGTCACTCGTGTGCATGAAAATTGATATTGTTCCTTCAGACAGCTTGTCATGTTGTTCATCCTGTTGCATAAGGAAAAGATGCATTTGTCAAGGTTGTTTAATTAATTAAAGTTTTGATAGTCAGGCTTTCTTACATTTCCAACTATTAATATATAGAAAATATATTTTATATTTTATTGAATTTATTTTTACTCAATTATCAATAGAAGTTGCCCAAAGGTCCACAAATAAAATATTAATACATAAATACATGAAGGCATTTTTATTCGATTTTTAAAATAAAATATTTTTCCACTTTTTATTGATAGAGAGAAATCAACTTTATTTCTAATTCTGATTTTTTTATTTATTAAATTATCAATTATCAATAGAAGTAGCCCAAAGGTCCATAAATGAAATATTCATATGTTAAAAATAAGTATTTTATTTTATAGAAAAAAAAAAAAAAACTCAAATACTCAGTTATCAATGAAAAAGTTGCCCAAAGGTCCACAAATGAAATATTAATACATAAAAATAAGTGTTAAATATTTTTAGGTATTAAATATTTGTCCACTTTTTATTGATAGAGAGAAATCAAGTTTATTTCTAATTCCATTTCTTCTTTTTTTATTTATTAATTTTGAATATTTGACTACTTGTATTGTTTTTTTGTTTTTGTTTTTTATAAAGTAAAATAAAATATTGGCAACCTGACTAAAAATGTAACAATTCATACATTTAAAATATATATATTATTTATTTTATTTTATTGAGCTGTGCTCACTTACTCAATTATTGATAGAAATAGCCCAAAGGTCAACAAATGAAATATTAATACATAAAAAAAAATAAGTATTAAATATTTTTTAAGTATGAAATATTTTTCCACTTTTTATTGATAAAGAGAAATCAACTTTATATCTAATTATATTTCTATTTCTTAATTTTTTTTATTTATTGTTTTGACTATTTTACAACTTTGTTGTTTCAAACTATTTCCACTTTTTATTGATAGAGAGAAATCAAGTTTATTTCTAATTCCATTTCTTCTTTTTTTTATTTATTAATTTTGAATATTTGACTACTTGTATTGTTTTTTTTTTTTTTTTTTTTTTTTTAAGTAAAATAAAATATTGGCAACCTGACTAAAAATTCAACAATTCATACATTTTATATTTATATATTTATTTTATTTTGAGCTGTATTCAGTTACTCAGTTATCGATAGAAGTAGCCAAAAGGTCCACAAATGAAATATTAGAATTAAACATTTTTTAAGTATTAAATATTTTTCCACTTTTTATTGATAGAGAGAAATCAACTTTATTTATAATTCTATTTCTATTTCTTCTTTTTTTAGTTTATTAATTTTGACTATTTGACTACTTGTATTATGTGTGGGTTTTTTGTTTGTTTTGTTTTTAATAAAGTAAAGTAAAACATTGGCAACCCGACTAAAAATGTAACAAGTCATACATTTAAAAATAAATAAATAAATATATATTTTAATTTAATTTAAATTTTATTGAGCCATATTCAATTACTCAATTATTAATAGAAGTACCAAAGGTCCACAAATAAAATATTAATACATAAAAAAAATAAGTATTAAAGATTTTTTAAGTATGAAATATTTGTCCACTTCTTATTGATAGAGAGAAATCAACTTGATTTCTAATTCTGTTACTTCTTTTTCTTTACTTATTATTTTTGACTAGTATTTTTTTTTTTAAAATAAAGTTAAATAAAATATTGGCAACCTGACTAAAAATATAACAACAATTTATACATTTTAAATAAATATATATATGTATATATATATATATATATATATATATATAAATATATATAAATATCTAATTTTATTTTATTGAGCTATATTATATAGCTCAATAAAAAGTTGATTTTACAGATGCATCATGGAATTTACATAAAAACCAAAGTAGTTTTTTTTTTCTTTTTGGTTCTTTTCTTTCTTTCCGCCCGCCGTTCTCCGTCTCCCTCCGGCTCTGGATGTGCTGGGGAATACAGATGTGTCTCGAAGTCCTGATTGCGATCACGTTGTAGCTGGTGCAACGCTATCTGCCCAAAAACCTGTGAATTGATAATCCTCCTTTTTATTACAAAGCCCAGGCCAGCTACATGTAATCATTTATACTTGCTGCTATCTCTCTAGAACAATACATCAGCCTGGTTCATGAAAGATGGTCCACGCACAAGCTCTTTTTCAAACCCTGCCCCCTCCATTTTTGCGGTGAAAAAAGAAATAACCACCGCGGATAACCAGGGGACGACAGACAGCTACATTTTAACACAACATATGAATTTGCGTTCTGTCGTGTAATTAAGGGGAGAGAGGGATTTCCTACACAACAACGACTAGCTTAACAAGCATGTTTAGTCAGCTATCGTTTACCATGCCAACACAGCAGTGTGCAAACAAGCCGACGACTCGGCTGTCCCCCCACTGATCCCAGCATGCTCTGGGAAAAGGAGGGAGGGAAACAAACGAAGAGAGAGGCAGAAAGTAATGTGAAACGGAGTGATAATGGATCAAGGAACAGAAAAGAGGATTTTAAAAAGAAGGTGGCGGTGGTTTGCTTAGTGACTCCATCTGATAAACCGCCTGTACCTATTGCGTACCGCATTGGGAGCCGTTCAAACGAGCGGCGCCGAGTTAAATCACATGAAATAGGTGATTACACTTGGGCTTGAGAAGCGTTTCAGACTGTGACTTGGAGACAGTATTGGCTCTGACACCTTCAAGAACGCGCAATTGTCAATGATATTGAATTCCAATGGACTTTCAGAAGGTTCTTTGCCGCCCAATGTCACAGGGCCGTCACGAGAGACGCGATTGATTTTGTCATGCATACGGTCCTGCTATAAAGCACAGATCATCTTTGAAGGTAAATGCTTCGAGCAAGGACTCGCTACTTATTTAGGGCCCTTTTTAGTTGGAAGGTTTTTAAAAAGCAGTGTCGCTAACTTATTTACTGCCCTTTTGTGTGTGGTGTTACACATTGTGTTAGTAATAAAATGTAGGGCCCTGTGATTTCAGAAAACAGAATTGCAGAATCTGGTCATAAAAATGGACTTCACTGTATAACGTGGAATGCCACGGAACAATTTGAAGGAATAAATCAAAAATAGGGCTGCACACTTGATCAAATCATGCTATGGCCTAGTGACTTTTACACCATAAGAGTTATTTAAATGTCAGATTATACATGTTTCTGTGTTAGCTGTTTCGTTTATTGCACACACTCAAGTATGTGTGACGATTGTGTTGTTTTCAGCATCTGTCGTCTCACTATATGTGGACATGAACACGTAAACATCATCTCTAAAGCTGCTATATCGTCAGATAGACACAAAAACTTGATCGTGTTGTCTTCGGTGCCTGCCGTCTCACTATATGTGGACATGAACACGTAAACATCATCTCCAGAGCTGCTCTGAGAGTCACTTCATATGCATTTTAACATTTGTGACCCTGGACCACAAAACCAGTCTTAAGTCGCTAGGGTATATTTGTAGGAATAGCCAAAAATTCATTGTATGGGTCAAAATGATAGATTTTTCTTTTATGCCAAAAATCATTAGGAAATTAAGTAAAGATCATGTTCCATGAAGATATTTTGTAAATTTCCTACTGTAAATATATCAAAACTTAATTTTTGATTAGTAATGTGCATTGCAAAGAACTTAATTTGGACAACTTCAAAGGACATTTTCTCAATATTTAGATTTTTTTGCACCCTCAGATTCCATATACTGAAATAGTTGTATCTCGGCCAAATATTGTTCTATCCCAACAAACCATACATCGATAGAAAGCTTATTTATTCAGCTTTCAGATGATGTAAAAAGCTCAATTTCGAAAAATTGCCACTTATGACTGGTTTTGTGGTCCAGGGTCACATTTTAATTGATAAAACTATTGACAGAAAAACTCAGGGGTCACTAAAGTATGTGTGACGATTGTGTTGTTTTCACTGTCTGCCGTCTCACTATATGAGGACATAAATGTGTAAATTTCATCTCCAGAGCCGCTTTGAGAGTCACTTCATGTGCATTTTAACATTTTAATTGATAGAACTATCATCAGATAGACACAAAAACTCAGAGGTCACTCAAGTACGTGTTACGATCGTGTTGTTTTCAGCATCTGCCGTCTCACTATATGAGGACATCGACACATAAACTTCATATCAAGAGCTGCTCTGAGAGTCACTTTATGTGCATTTTACCATTTTAATTGATAGAACTACTGCCAGATAGACACAAAAACTCAGAGGTCGCTCAAGTACGTGTTACGATCGTGTTGTTTTCAGTGCCTGTCGTCTCACTATATGTGGACATGAACATGTAAACATCATCTCCAGAGCTGCTCTGAGAGTCACTTTACGCACATTCTACCATTTACTTTGATAAAACGATCCTCAGATACACGCAGAAACTTAGAGGTCACTCAAGTACGTGTGATGATCGTGTTGTTTTCAGCATCTGTTGTCTCCCTATATGAGGACATGAACTTGTAAACTTCATCTCCAGAGCTGCTCTGAGAGTCGCTTCATGTGCATTTTACCATTTCTTTGGATAAAACTATCATCAGATTAACAGAAACTCAGAGGTCACTCAGGTACGTGTGATGATTGTGTTGTTTTCAGCATCTGTCGTCTTTCTATATGAGGACATGAACACATAAACTTCATCTCCAGAGCTGCTTCAAGAGTCGCTTCACATGCATTTCAACATTTCATTTGATAAAACTGTCATCAGATACACACAGAAACTCAGGTCACTCAAGTATGTGACGATTGTGCTGAGATGCCGAAACGAGTGATCTTGTATAAGCAGATGGCATATGAAAATTAATGCGATCATCAACAATAAACAGTGTATGAATGAAAACTGCCTAATGTTATTGAATGAAATATCGATTCAGGAAGTAGTAAAGGACTGTAAAGATTTGGGGGTGCTGATGGAAGTGATCTACTGTATCTATGCTTTGAACAGTATTGAATATCATGCAGATGTAGTATTTGAGCTTTTTGCTCAAAATTTAGCATTTTTAAAATGAAATTTACCTACATGTAAGTGTTGATTAAAATAGAATAAACCTGTTTTTTTATTTATTAAAGTAGAGATTCTGTTCTTTATTTTGATGTATTGCATGTTCAGATACTGTATTCATACAACAGTTTAACCTGGGGGTCATGAAATGTTATTTAAAATTATCAAAAACACTGACGGTGACTGGCAACTTTTTTTCAAAAACACTGGCGGGAAAAGAGTTCATGTTGTGCAGTACAATGTACTTCTCAAAATAAGTATGGTAGTTTTTAAATAGTTTTTAAAAAAAATATTTATAAGAAATTTCACACACTATTACAATTTTTCAGATTTATTTATTTTTTTAGTATTTTTTACTTAAACAGTAAACATTTGTTGTGCAGCACTTGATTTGCCAACAAAGTGTTTGAATTTCATTTGATTAGATTTTAAAATATATATAAAAAAATTAATTGTTAAAGCTGTATGTATTAATTTGCTTGTCTTTTTTATGTACTTAATTTGCATTAAATCATAAATCATTGAAATGGAAAAAAAACGGAATTGAAGAAAAAAATAAAACTGAAATTAGAATAAAAAAGGAATTTTATAGGGCACTAAAAATGGGCAGCGTAAGCCATATGAGGTTTTGATTTCCACATATCTGTGTGTGGCAGTTTGTACGTTTCTGCTTTTGTCTGAGTGTGTTTATGCACATATGCGTGTGTGTGTGTGTGTGGCATCCGTGGAGGCCGTCCTCCCCTTTCGGAGTGACCCTGTGTTCGGGGGGCTTATCTCTGTGCTGTTTCACATTATTGATAGCCTGTGTGGGTATTGACAGGGGCATGTGGGGCGGAGGAGCGAATCCAGACTTTGATATGACATATTGTGCATCTCAGCAGCTCTCATAAATAATTCTGACACGTTTTTGTATGCATGGGAAGGTCTGTGATTCGGCCTCCCCATAAAAATAAACTTCTATTATGGAATGTATTTGTCAAGTGGGTGTTTGATGGATGGGGCGGCGTTTAGTGCATGGCAGGTGGAAGGCTTGCAGACGCACTACCTTCTGGGGAGGATTTGCCTGGGCCGAGCTGCTATAATTATTCAGTATGAGACGACATCACACACACACACACACACACACACACACACACACACACACTGCACCTGTATTCTCATCTTCTCATTCCACAACTGCATTATCTGCAACTGCTGCATGACGACATAGAGGGACTTAAAGAATGAAGGGATTCAGAAAGAGAGAGAGGGAAGGAGAGAGAGACACAGAGAACATAAATCAAAGGAGAAACTTTCTCTGAATAATGCAGGAGGCTTGTACTGTATCTGGGTTGCATTATGGATTATTATCGGTAAAAGAGAAAAAAGACGGAGTGACAGAAAGACAGAGAATCTATCACCCCTGAAGTGGCGCTCTGTGATGATATTGAGAATTCAGTACGTAGGAAGGACAAGGATCTGGTTTTGTGGGGTGACTTTCAAGCTCTTGTATTCCCAGCAGGCATAATGGTTCAACTGTTTGCTGGTAATGCCACACAGCAATCATTCTTATTTGCTGGAAATGGTCTTTTTCTACACTTTTGTTGCATTTTCTTCCTCAAAAATCGACCTATAATGCTAGTAAAGTGTTTTTTCGGCACAAAAATAATTGTAATTAAATTTTACATGACAATTTACACCCTGTTTTGACTTCTAGAACAAAAAGGGCTGATACCTTAAAGACTTCTTCATGTAAATAACCTTTTATGTCTGGCCAAATCAATTTGGGGCACATGATTAAAATGACATAAAAAACCAAAAAAATTCCCCTTTTAAATCAAATGTAAAACCATGTCCCAATCACATTTTCTTGGTTAAATGAACATTACTTACACTATCAGAAAAAAAAAAAAAGATAAAATATATATATATATATATATATATAAATAAAATATTTTTAGATTAACAATATAATCAATATTTTATTTGTTGAATCACATCAAGTTAGTGTTTTTAAGCATTTACATTTATTCCAAAATAATAACTCAATGCAGTAACAATTTGAACAATTTATTTTATTTGTGTTCACCTATTTTTTAATAGCTAACTTTTGCTCTTTTTTATACAAATATAAACCCATAAATGATATATTCTTTAATAATGGCATTGTTTTGTGTGTATATCTATCTATCTATCTATATATATATATATATATATATATATATAAGGGCTGTCAAACGATTGATCGCGATTAATCACATACAAAATACAATTTTGAGTTTGCTTAATATATGTATGTGTACCGTAATTATTATGTATATAGAAATACAAACACATTCATGTATATATTTAAGAAATATTTACAAGTATATATATTTATTAACTTTTATATAATTTATATTATATAAACAAAAATATTTTGTACATAAATGGCATATTTCTCTTAAATATATGCATTAATTTGTGTGCATTTATATATACATAATAATTATACACAGTACACACACATATATTAAGTAAACTCAAACTTTTATTTTGTATGCAATTACTCGTGAATTGCTTGACAGCCCTAAAATATATATAGCTCATGTAATGCATGGTAGGAGTTTTGCATTTAATGTTGTAGTCTATCTACATAGAAGATTGAATGCTTTTGTTTTGAATGAGCAGAGAAAATCATATTTTCCATACAAGTTCATTTTAATTCTTATTTATTGTACTTATTATATCTGTATATAAATGCAAGTGAAAACCATACACACGTCTAATAAATCCTTTGACAATAACAGAGAAAAAAACCTGTAATATACTGAATAAGATGCTAGTTTATGTGACTGCCATGAGTCAACAATAAAACAATGAAATGGGCCTTGCACGACAGAACTGTCACGCTCACAGCCACTTAACTCAGACGTACAGAATGCCCATTTACATAATAGATTATGTCTTTGTTGAGATGCGTTGCAGCTGCATTCATAATGTATTGCACTCACGGGCATCTAGTGTGTCTGCCTGGTGTGTTGAGGGCACTGAGTGAGTCTTGTGATGCTCAAACGCAAGCCTCATGGGGTTTTTCTCTGAAATCACAGCAAAAGAGCACTAGACAAATCTAAATTGGCAGTTTGCATACATTTATATTGTGTGATGGCTCGGTGTAAGTGTAGCTCGCTAAAATGGCATCTGATGTCAAGTTCTGTCTAAGACGTCGCAGTCTAAACAAGCAGAGGGGGACATAAGCGGGGGGTTAAATTGTGTCAGAACGGCATTTTTAATTAATCTTTAATTAAAAAAGGTGGTTTGTTTGTCAGTCCAATCCATCCTAGTTTGCTTCAGTCCAGTTGTTGTTTGATGCAGAACCCATATTCTTTATCTATTTGGTTAGCACACATAAATTGTGAAGTTATTCCCCATTATTGTGTGGGTGTGTTGTTTTATTTTGCCATTGAAATACAAAGAATATAAGTGAATTTGTTTATAGGGCTCTATAGTGCTACCATTTCAGTCGCATTTGCGACTGAAAACTACTGTGTGGGACTATAAAAAAAATTTAGGAGCATCAGTGCAACTGACCCAATCAGCATATTTGTGTTTGCGCTGAAGGGAGCTTCAAAGGTTTTTACATGATTTTGCAACGTTGAGCATTGTATCACAGACATATCTCACAAATCCTTTCATAAACAAAGTGTGGAGAGAGTGTAAATAAGAGATTGATTGTGCAGTGTGGAGAGCTTCGTTGATTATAATGGAACTTTGTGAGATTGCGATGAACTAAGATGAATGACAGCTTTAATGATTATTATCAGAGTTTGTAAATGAGATATTGATTTAATACAACAGTTAAATAAACATGTTAAGTGACTTGCATGGTCTGACTATAAAATTATTGCCTGATTTTGCCCTATTTTGTCGTCAAATAGTTTGAAACAAGTCACAACTGAGCCGCTGCGCATCTCCATTCAAACACAGTGGTGTTTCGTTTACGAATGAATGTGCGTTTTTAAAAAAATCTAGTGAATCAATTCAATTTCCCATTCATAAAGAGTCACTTGCTTTGTTCCTGAATGAATCAGATTTTCAAACGAATCAGATGATTGAATGATTCAGTAATTAAATTCAGTGACTTACTGCCACCTACTGGCAGTTTTAGTTTCATTTTTAAAGTATATTTTAAGTTATTTAAATCATTTCATATTTCTATATTAAAAATATTATATTTAAAACATTAATCTCAACATGAATTTATGAATTTGATTGCACTCATGCCACCTCTAAGCCTCATTAAACATCTGAAAATACACCTACAAGCCACTTTTGTGTTCTTTTGTGCCACCTCTGTAGTACAAATTTATTTTGTTAATACTGATTTCATTTGACTGGTAACTTATTCTACTTGTTCTTATTCTGTTGTTTTAATTAGAAATTTGAATAAGCTTATAAAATATAATTTTCTAAAAAATTGACATAAATGATGACATGCTTTTAATGAAGTTTGAAAAATGCCATTACAAAGATAAAAACTAAATTCCCCTGTAAATCACTCAAATATCACCTCATAATGGGAAGGCTAATTTTTGATCAAATTTTTGATTATTGATTATAATAATACATTTTGACACAAGGACACAAGTACTCCTAAAAAGAAAAGTAAGCGTAGAGCCCTGGTTTACAATCTTTTATTTTAAAATGATATAGTTTAATATAGTGGAACTTTTAGTTTCACGCTATGAAGTTAGTTTTTTTGGTGGTTTATAGTAAAAAAAATTAGGCACCGCTGAGATTTTGGATGTGATTGAAACATGCTGTCAAAACGATTCTTTAATATTTAATAATTGCATCCAAAGTAAAAGTTTACACAATATATGTGTGTGTGCTGTGTATATTTATATGTATATATAAATACATATACGTGTATATATTTGGACATACATGTACGTATTATGTAAATACAAACATAATTTTAAATGCGATTAATTGTGATTAATCAGAAAATACATAATAAAATGTAAGGCATGATAAATGATGCACATACACCCAGTTCAGTGACCCTTAGGCTAGGAAACATCCCCTTTCTTGCACTGGGAAATGAAGGCAGTCATCCTCACCTCCATAACAACAAAGATCAAAGGCTATTTAAGGAGGCCCTTAAACAAATCCATCTATCATAAAATCCTGTGCATTATTCTTCAAGGTTATTTTTGCTTAAGAGTACCTGTCAGGCATCGGACTTCATTATGACAAACTGCCAGGGAGGTTTAACCTTATTTTGGCCGAATTCTAAGGCAGCGTCACATATATATTCAAAATGGCTGAGTGTTGATCTCAAATAAGAGTGTTGTTAAAAATGGTTCTAAATGGTGGCAGGTAGTTTTATGCTTATTAGAATGTCATGTGTTAGCTTAGCGACATGCTAGCATCAAGTTTTAGTGCAAAGCACACTATTTGTGTGTCACGCAGAGTTACTGTTTATGAGAGCGCTCTAAATCAGTTACTTTTACCGTTTCATGTCAGTTATGTTTGTATCTTAAAGGGCAGCGAACAGTTTGCATGCTTGTGTTTTTGCGCGCAAATCTGTGTTTTTGTGAGGTGGGGTAAAGTGTTTTACAGGAGTGGGCGTCAGGGTCAGTGTGTTGAACACATTTAGGTGGGTGTGACACCTGTTCGCCCGCTCTCTCGTTCTGTCTCCAGAACATCTGTTTAGACCCAGGCTACAGGACCTCTGAGAGCACACCAGGTTTATTTCAAAGCTCACGCCGAGCCACTGACTGGATGCTGCCGCCCACAGAACCAGATCCTCTGGCATAAGTCCATCTGCCGCATTCTGTACGCCCTCTAGAACTGTACAAAGTACCAATAAGTCTCAAAGGTGTCTGAAACTGCAGCATCTTGCAACTTGTTTCAAGAATCTGTGTGCGAGAGCGTCTTCTTGTGTGTGTGATTGAACTTATGTTATGGGGGGATGAATGATAACTTTCAGTGACAAGGGATTTCTGTTTCTTAGGCCCAATGATTTGGATGTATTCTTTCACATAGGAGAACATGAATAAAAAGGCGAAAAAATAAATAAATATGAGTTATATTTAGTTTAGAATAATTGTTAATATAATCAGTGCTGGGCAACGATTAATCGCATTCAAAATAAAAGTTTTTGTGTACATAATATATGTGTGTGTACTGTGTATATTTATTCTGTATATATAAATACACACACATGCATGTATATATTTTAGAAAAATGTTGTGTTTATATATTAAATATATTTATGTATAACAAATTAAATAGGGCTGTCAAACGATTAATCGCGATTAATCGCATACAAAAAAGTTTGCCTAATATATGTGTGTGTACAGTGTGTAATTATTATGTGTATATAAATACAAAGAAATAATGTATATATTCATGAGAAATATGTTATTTATGTACAAAATATTTTTATTTATATATAATATAAATTATATAATAAATAAATACATGTACTTGTAAATATTTCTTAAATAAATACATGAATGTGTTTATATATAATTAATCGTTTATGTATAATTAATTGATTAATCGTTGCCCAGCACTAATATAACACATTCTTTTTATAAATAAATTCAAATATGTGGTTCATTAATAAAGATTATTTGTCTATTTAGTTTATTTGAAAATATGCTTTGTTTTGTTTTGTTTTTTTGTGCTGTTTTTAAAAGAAATTTCTTACGCTCATCGAGGCTGTATTTATTCAATCAAAAAAATCGGTAGAAACTGTAATTTAGAAAAATGTATTACAATTTACAATAACTGTTTTCTATTTAAATATATTTTAAAATTTAATTTATTCCTGTGATGACAATGTTGAATTTTCAGTATCATTACACCAGTCTTCAGTGTCACATGATTCTTCAAAAAACATTCTAATATGCTGATTTGGTGCTGAAGAAATATTTCTTATTATTACTGTTGAAAACCGTTTTCTTGCATAATATTTTTGATGTAACCGTGACAATTTTATTTTTTTTCCCTCAGGATTCTTTAATGAATAGAAAGTTCAAAACAAGAATTTAATTTAAATTTTTAATTCAATTTTTACATTAGAAATGTATTTACTGCTTTCAGTTCAGTTTTTATCATAAAACAATGATATAATGCTGATTAATGAATCTAATTAATCTTGAATAATGTCCAAACACTGTAAGACAAATGAATTCCAAAATTTTGGAACTAGCCTATTATTGACTAGACAAAATGTACATTTTGTAATCAATTTCTAAATCATTGAACATACAGCCCAGAGACTTTAAGTGCATTCATACAGCTTGCGTTCGTGTTTTCTATCTGTGTTATTTTTCAAATAGCTGGTCTATATGATCATTTAGCCGATGCATTGTGTCTTGCTCTCTTTTTTCAGCACAGTATTATACTCCAGTGTACCCTTGAGGGGCCTTCATCTCCTGAAACGCTCTCACATCAAGTCAATGCTCAGTGTCAGTCTACCTCAGCTAGCCGCTCTCTGATTGCTATCGTTCCTGAAGGCTGTTTAACTATGCACAGCTCCCTTTCTCCATTCGCACAGGCAGAAATGCTTAATCCCCTGTAAGGGTGTCTGTTGCAGCGTGGGGTCGGGGTGAACCGCAGGATTTGGTCAATAGGCTTACAATACTATCAGGGACTATTGATTTTGCTGGACCTTAGCGCCAGTGCTACGCTAATTGTTTCTTTTACTTGCCTGTAGCAAAGAAAACATTAAAATCGCTGCTCATGAATTTTAAATCCTCCCTCCAGCTCGCAGCGGTGTTGAAGTTCACGTGAGAACCGCGGGACATGGGCAGCGTGTGTTTGTGTGAGTATTTGTGTACTGAGTCCGTTGAAGGTTGATGGGTGGTCAGATAATCACATTAAGAATTTGTTTTACACATTAGCATTGTGTAATATTTTAAATATGAGCCTGTGTAGTTGTGTTCCTCTGCTTCGTACAGCACAATATTTGATCTTTCTTCTCTAAATCGCTAAGACTCTAGAGATGCTACCTGCCCGAGGTGGACATTTTCAGAAAACCTGAGTTAAACAAAGAAAAATGTTCTAATAAAGTCTCTGCTTCTTTCGAACTTTGCAGAAACTGCAAAATAGCGTTTTGGGTCTCTGCCGTGACCTGCTATGACCTTCATGTGCTCCCAGAATGCTCTCTTGCTGCTGGGCCATGACATTTTGAGCTTGTCACATATCAGTTGTTTAAAAACCAAACTGGATTGCATAAGTAGATGCATGTGAGATCATTAAAGATGTAAAGGAGTCAATGTTCATGGTGATAGCATACATTTTTTAAGAACTTGATGATGCTAAATTACATTACTTCTAATGGGTTTTACAGTCATTTCGGTCTATTTTAAGCTGAATTGTTGAGAGTGTGCATTCAGAATACAGTGTTTCCCACAGGATTTTCACATTTACTGTCAAACACGCAGCCAGGAGACTATATAGCTATTTAATTGAATTTCAGCCTTTGCGATTTGTTAAGTGCACTAAGCCGTATCGTGATGGTTTTGTTTTTACTGACAGATGCTTTTCCAAGAGTTTTGGTTGGAAAAGGTTGAACTGGTTGAACAATGGAAACCCGTTTCTACCACTGGATAAAAAAATAAAAAGGTAATTGCGTCTTTTTATCTCACAGTTCTGACTTTTTTTCTCAGAATTGCGTAATACAAGCCTGCAGTTTAGACTTTTTTTCTCAGAACTCTGTGATAGAAACTCACAATTGTGAATTATAAAGTATCTCGCCATTCTGACTTTTTTTTTCATGATTTTTTATATTACACAATACTGACTTTAGAACTTGCAACTAGGAGTTTCTGAGAAAAAGCCAGAACTGCAAGTTTATATCTCTCGTTTCTGAATTTATAACTTAAAATTGCGTTATAAAGTCCAGTTGTGAGGGAAAAAGACTATGTTCTCAGAATTGCGAGTTTATATCTCACAATTCTGACTTTTTTTTTCAGAATTGCATAATACAAACTTGCAGTTCTGAATTTTTTCACTCCGTAATATAAACTCACAATTGTGGATTATAAACTCGCAGTTGCAAGTTATAAAGTCCAATTGTGAGGGAAAAAGACTGTTCTCAGAATTGTGAGTTTATATCTCACAATTCTGACTTAAGAACTCGCAATTATACTCGCAATATTATAAAGTCAGAATTACAAGATATAAACACTATTCTGAGAAAAAAAGTCTGAGTTGTTATTTTACATCTCGCAATTCTGAATTTATTTCTCAGAATTGTGACTTTTTTCTCAGAATTGTGTAAATCTTGAAATTCCAAGGTTTTTTTTACATTACACAATACTGACTTTAGAACTCGCAACTACGAGTTTATATCACAGTTCTGAGAAAAAAAAGTCAGAATTGCGAGTTTATATCTCATGACTTTTTTTCTCAGAATTGCCTGATTAAAAACTCAAAATTGTGGGTTATAAAGTGCCTCGCAATTCTGACTTTTTTTTTTTTTCCCAAAACTATGAGATATAAACTCACAGTTGCGAGTTATAAAGTCCAGTTGTAAAGGAAAAAGACTATGTTCTCAGAATTGTGCGTTTATATCTCACAATTCTAAAACTACGTGATAGAAACTCACAATTCTGACTTTTTCTCGCAATTCTGACTTTTTTTTTTTCCAAAACTACGAGACATAAACTTGCAATTGTGAGTTATAAAGTCCAATTGTAAGGGAAAAAGATATCTTTTTATCTCACAATTTTGATTTAATAACTTACAGTTACATATTATAAAGTCAGAATTACAAGATGTAAACTCGCAATTCTGAGAAAAAAAGTCTGAGTTGTCATTTTAAATCTCGCAATTCAGAATTGCAAGTTTAAATCTTAAGTTTATGTCACATAATTCTGAGAAAAATATAAAAATTGCAAGATGTAAACTCGCAATTGCAAGAAAAAAAAAAATCAGATTTGACCCTTACCTTTTTTATTTTTTATTTAGTGGAGGAAATGGGCTTCCATATTGAACAGACAGAACTGTGTCGGGAAGCACTGAATACAAGTAAATAAATAAATAGCAATTTTATATATATATAGCAATTATATATAATACACAGTATAGACATGTCACCTCTTCCAAAGTCCGCCAGTGATTAAAGGTAAGTTTAATGCATAATACCAGGGGTTTTAAGGCTTTTTAATGCAAAGAATAATGCAAATATTATAAATTGTTAAGACCCACTTTCTGAAATTACATATTATGATTAAATATCATTCACATAATAGCAGCAAATTGTTCATAATTTATTGAATTTTTGATTATTATTATTATTATTTATAATTTAATTTATAATTTATTATAATTAATTTATTATTATAATTTTTCATAACTTTGTACTGTTTTTTTTTTTTTTTTTTTTTTTTTTTTTTACATTTTATTATTATTGTTACTTTGAGTGAGTAGAAGCCTGCAACCATTAGCCAAAAAAGCATAATGAGTAATGCTAACGCTTCCAGTCTGGCAGTACGTGGGAAAGGAGACCAGAGGCCATTTTTTCTGAATGGGTGTCAATGGAGGAGAGGCTTTACTACGCTGAATAAACAGCTTGTTAGAGGAAAAGGCTTATCTGCTAATCTTCAACATATTTTACGCTAAACAGTACTTTTAGATTGAACTAATTTTAGAGTTTACCAAATTTTATAAGAGAAGTCACAGATTTTTTGCGACAGGTGTGATTCAGCTTACGGCACTTCCCATTCGTTCCTGTGGTATCCGTAACCGCGATTGAGTGTCGCACAACTCTGACTGAAAATCAATAACGTCAAGGCTGTAATGTGATTGGTTATTAAGTTAGCCGTTACGCTTTCTGCAGTAGTAAGTAATACAGACCCTCTCATCTGCCTATAGTAAGACAATCTCTATCCTGAAGACATTGATTAGTATACCCAGGTGTGTTTGATTAGGGTTAGAGCTAAACTCTGCAGGAAAGTGGATCTCGTGGGCCAGATTTGATAATCGCTGGTATAGTATATTATGGTACAGTAAAGTGTAGTATACTATAAAATGCTGCAGTTAGTTCTGGTTCTTTAATTTGACCGGCCAAGCAAAGCATACTGTATATAAACGCAATATAACGCTTGAAATTGTGCTGTTTGTCAGAATTAACTGCGACCAAACAGCGCTCTTGTTCATGTAATGTTGGTTTAGTATAGTGCAGCATAGCATTGCAAAGCTGTTCAAAAACTTGTTCAAACATTAATGCTTGAGCTTGCATTATAGTTAAACCAAGAGTGTGTGTGTGTGTGTGTGTATGTATGATGGAGGACACTCAGACTTTCTCATCCAGTTCACATTTGTTCCAATCAATTATTCAAGCAGACAGCCAATTACAAATGAGAGGATTTGAGAGGCTGAATCCAGCTCTCCAAAGGACTGCGTTCGAGAAGTCTACCAATGACTAATCGTAGCAATTAATTTGCTATTGAACAAGAGAGGTGTTTCCTCTCTCCTCTACCATTAAACAGCATCGAACACAACCTTGCTCCCATTAAAAGCCAACGGAAAACTCCAACATCACGGCAAATACCTCATCAGGTCTCAACGGCCCAACCGAAAGACTTTTTAATTGTGTTTTTGATCTGTCTGATTTCGTGTGACGCTTTGTCCCACCCTGGTTTGATCCACAATTATTCTTTGTCCTTTGAGCAGTATTATTTTCAGGTGGAAGGAGTTAATGCACAGCAGAAAAAAAAATAAAAGACTTCTGATTTATTCATGCCGTCACACTGAGAGGAATTACAGTGGGGTTTTTTTTTCTCCTCCATTGATCAATCCCACAATCCCCTGTCTGCTGTTTGATGGGTAGATTGACAAGTGAGTAATTTATCTGTCTCCCGTGACTGACAGACTATAATGGAACTGCATCTAAGAGTGCTGTTACCTCTCTGAATAATTTCCAATTTACCACTCATCAGCGACACACTCAAAAGACATGGAGCGAGAGACAGCGATGAAGGAAAAAATAGATTTATCACCTCAATTACTGATGGGTTCTATTGCGGCTTTGAAGATATGTTTTAAAATTTGACGGCCCTGAAAGATTCAGAGACACGTTTCAAAAGGGACTACTCCCAATCAAAACAATGTCCGAACACATGAAACGCCTCGCAGGGATGGGCGACACTTAGGTAGGATGTAATGTAATTTGATTTAAAGGGATAGTTCATTTAAAAATACAAATTCTGTCATCATTTACTAAACCCTCATTTCCTTTCAAACCTGTTTGACTTACTTTTTTCTTTAGAAAACCAGTGGACCCCATTGACTTTCATTGTATGGGCCAAAAACACTTTCAAAATTTCTTCTTTTGCATCCTACAGAAGAACGTAAACCATACAGGGATCACCGGGAGATATTCCAAAGTCTCAGCTTTGTGAAATACAAGCAGTATGTCTTTTTCAATAATGTGTTTTTATGCTCTTTAATGTGGTCGCTGTATTTACCTCAGTTTAAGCAACATGTGAATCAGTCATTTTACCGATTACAATGAGACATTAGTTTAATTAAATTAGGCTATACTGTTTTTCTTTCATTCCTTCTGATATTCCTTCACGTTTATATTGTGCAATAAACAAATAAAACAAATTTATAATTTGGCCTTGCAACTTCTCCCAATCCAGGCCATTTGCATGCGCAGGCTATACTCTCAAAATATTAGGCTACAACCTTAATTGCTACGATTTAATTCTTGTAATTTGATATTGTTCTCGAAACATTTCGACTTGATTCTTGAAATATTTAGACTTTATTCTTGTAATTTCAACTTTATTTTCAAAATATTTCAACTTTATTCTCAAAATATTTCAACTGTATTCTTGAAACATTTTGACTTTATTCTCAAAAGATTTCGAATTCATTCTCGTAATTTTGACTTTATTCTCGAAATGATTCAACTTTATTCTCATAATTTCGACTTAATTCTCAAAATATTTTGACTTTATTATCGAAACTTTTCGACTTTATTCTTGTAATTTTGACTTTATTTACTAAACATTTTGACTATTCTCAGAATTTTTACTTTATTCTCAAAACATTTCGACTTTATTCTCAGAATTTTAACTTGATTTTTGAAACATTTTGACTTTATTCTAAGAATTTTGACTTTATTCTTGAAACATTTTGACTTTATTCTAAGAATTTTGACTTTATTCTGTAAACATTTCGACTTTATTCTCAGAACTTTAACTTGATTTTCGAAACATTTTGACTTTATTCTAAGAATTTTGACTTTATTCTTGAAACATTTCGACTTTATTCTCAGAATTTTAACTTGATTTTTGAAACATTTTGACTTTATTCTAAGAATTTTGACTTTATTCTCGAAACATTTTGACTTTATTCTTGAAACATTTTGACTTTATTCTCAGAATTTTAACTTGATTTTTGAAACATTTTGACTTTATTCTCAAAAGATTTCGAATTCATTCTCGTAATTTTGACTTTATTCTCGAAATGATTCAACTTTATTCTCATAATTTCGACTTAATTCTCAAAATATTTTGACTTTATTATCGAAACTTTTCGAATTCTTGTAATTTTGACTTTATTTACTAAACATTTTGACTATTCTCAGAATTTTTACTTTATTCTCAAAACATTTCGACTTTATTCTCAGAATTTTAACTTGATTTTTGAAACATTTTGACTTTATTCTAAGAATTTTGACTTTATTCTTGAAACATTTTGACTTTATTCTAAGAATTTTGACTTTATTCTCTAAACATTTCGACTTTATTCTCAGAACTTTAACTTGATTTTCGAAACATTTTGACTTTATTCTAAGAATTTTGACTTTATTCTTGAAACATTTCGACTTTATTCTCAGAATTTTAACTTGATTTTTGAAACATTTTGACTTTATTCTAAGAATTTTGACTTTATTCTCGAAACATTTTGACTTTATTCTTGAAACATTTTGACTTTATTCTCAGAATTTTAACTTGATTTTTGAAACATTTTGACTTTATTCTAAGAATTTTGACTTTATTCTCGAAACATTTTGACTTTATTCTCGAAACATTTTGACTTTATTCTCTAAACATTTCGACTTTATTCTCAGAACTTTAACTTGATTTTCGAAACAATTTGATTTTATTCTAATAATTTTGACTTTATTTTTGAAACATTTCGACTTTATTCTCAGAATTTTAACTTGATTTTCGAAACATTTTGACTTTATTCTAAGAATTTTGACTATTCTCGAAACATTTTGACTTTATTCTCTAAACTTTTCGACTTTATTCTTAGAATTTAAAATTGATTTTCGAAAGATTTCGACTTTATTCTCAGAATTTTGACTTCTCGAAACATTTAGACTTTATTCTCAGAATTTTAACTTGATTTTCTAAACATTTTGACTTTATTCTAAGAATTTTGACTTTATTCTTGAAACATTTCGACTTTATTCTCAGAATTTTAACTTGATTTTTGAAACATTTTGACTTTATTCTAAGAATTTTGACTTTATTCTCGAAACATTTTGACTTTATTCTTGAAACATTTTGACTTTATTCTAAGAATTTTGACTTTATTCTCTAAACATTTCGACTTTATTCTCAGAACTTTAACTTGATTTTCGAAACATTTTGACTTTATTCTAAGAATTTTGACTTTATTCTTGAAACATTTCGACTTTATTCTCAGAATTTTAACTTGATTTTTGAAACATTTTGACTTTATTCTAAGAATTTTGACTTTATTCTCGAAACATTTTGACTTTATTCTTGAAACATTTTGACTTTATTCTCAGAATTTTAACTTGATTTTTGAAACATTTTGACTTTATTCTCAAAAGATTTCGAATTCATTCTCGTAATTTTGACTTTATTCTCGAAATGATTCAACTTTATTCTCATAATTTCGACTTAATTCTCAAAATATTTTGACTTTATTATCGAAACTTTTCGACTTTATTCTTGTAATTTTGACTTTATTTACTAAACATTTTGACTATTCTCAGAATTTTTACTTTATTCTCAAAACATTTCGACTTTATTCTCAGAATTTTAACTTGATTTTTGAAACATTTTGACTTTATTCTAAGAATTTTGACTTTATTCTTGAAACATTTTGACTTTATTCTAAGAATTTTGACTTTATTCTCTAAACATTTCGACTTTATTCTCAGAACTTTAACTTGATTTTCGAAACATTTTGACTTTATTCTAAGAATTTTGACTTTATTCTTGAAACATTTCGACTTTATTCTCAGAATTTTAACTTGATTTTTGAAACATTTTGACTTTATTCTAAGAATTTTGACTTTATTCTCGAAACATTTTGACTTTATTCTTGAAACATTTTGACTTTATTCTCAGAATTTTAACTTGATTTTTGAAACATTTTGACTTTATTCTAAGAATTTTGACTTTATTCTCGAAACATTTTGACTTTATTCTCGAAACATTTTGACTTTATTCTCTAAACATTTCGACTTTATTCTCAGAACTTTAACTTGATTTTCGAAACAATTTGATTTTATTCTAATAATTTTGACTTTATTTTTGAAACATTTCGACTTTATTCTCAGAATTTTAACTTGATTTTCGAAACATTTTGACTTTATTCTAAGAATTTTGACTATTCTCGAAACATTTTGACTTTATTCTCTAAACTTTTCGACTTTATTCTTAGAATTTAAAATTGATTTTCGAAAGATTTCGACTTTATTCTCAGAATTTTGACTTCTCGAAACATTTAGACTTTATTCTCAGAATTTTAACTTGATTTTCTAAACATTTTGACTTTATTCTAAGAATTTTGACTTTATTCTTGAAACATTTCGACTTTATTCTCAGAATTTTAACTTGATTTTTGAAACATTTTGACTTTATTCTAAGAATTTTGACTTTATTTTGACTTTATTCTTGAAACTTTTGACTTTATTCTTGAAACATTTTGACTTTATTCTTGAAACATTTTGACTTTATTCTAAGAATTTTGACTTTATTCTCTAAACATTTCGACTTTATTCTCAGAACTTTAACTTGATTTTCGAAACATTTTGATTTTATTCTAAGAATTTTGACTTTATTTTTGAAACATTTCGACTTTATTCTCAGAATTTTAACTTGATTTTCGAAACATTTTGACTTTATTCTAAGAATTTTGACTATTCTCGAAACATTTTGACTTTATTCTCAAAACTTTTCGACTTTATTCTCAGAATTTAAAATTGATTTTCTAAAGATTTCGACTTTATTCTAAGAATTTTGACTTTATTCTCGAAACATTTTGACTTTATTCTAAGAATTTTTACTTTATTCTCGAAACATTTAGACTATTCTCAGAATTTTAACTTGATTTTTGAAAAATTTCGACTTTGTTCTAAGAATTTTGACTTTATTCTCGAAACATTTCGACTTTATTCTCAGAATTTTGACTTTATTCTCGAAACATTTCGACTTTATTCTCAGAATTTTAACTAGATTTTTGAAACATTTCAACTTTATTCTCAGAATTTTAACTTGATTTTCTAAACATTTGGACTCTCAGAATTTTAACTTTATTCTTGAAACATTTCAACTTTCTTCTTGTAATTTTGACTTTATTCTTGATATTTGTTGATATTTAAGTTACACAGGTGTGTCCTTTCTTTATGATTCATTCTGTGTTTCATAATTGGTTTTCTTTTAAATTTATCTATAACAGGTTGTTTAATGGCAGGTTGCATTGTGACAACTTACCCCATGTAGTGTGACAGTGCGTTCGATTAACTGTACCTTTATTTCTTTATGCATTAATGGTGGAAATATTCTTTTCTTTTTTTCTTTTTTTTTTTTTTTTTTAGTTTGCAGCCTTTACTTTAAGCTAAAATTGACTGTCAAAAATAATCCTTCCCTGAAAATGTAGCCTCTTCTGTTATGTTGCAGTTCTTTATAAAGTTTTTACCTGTCCTGTATGGAGCCCACTGGACTATCCTGTACAAATCCTTCATTATTTAATCTTGTAGGTCTTTCTCTCTCCCTCTTTTCTCTCTCGTGGTCGGGATCCGTCCACACCAATGATGGAGTGGAGAGGTAGGGCCGAACAGACGGGACAGCTTGCTCAAACCCAAGGTGCTCAATCACTCTTTCTCCCTTCCCTCCTTTCATTTATATACCTCCACAAGACCATATTCCCCCTTTCCCCTTGCCCCTGGTCATTATTATGTGCACCTGAGAAGGGTAATAGCATTCAGGTTCCAACGCCTGCTACGTTTGTACAGTATGTGTATGTGCACAATTTGCGAATTCCTTAAAAATGTGCCTTAATGTGTCAAGTTAAATACATCTGTGCAGTAAAGTCACATATAAAGAAACATATTCACCTTTTTGTCATTACAAACCTGTATGGTTTTATGTGGCACAGAGAAACATACAAGAACAATATAGTGACTAAAGGCTATCGAACTTCAAAAAGAGTAAAAATAACCACCCTTAAGTCATCCATATGATTCATATGAGTGTTACTTTTTAAGTCTTTTGAAGTTCTACAATAACTTTTTAAAGAAAATTAAATCACATTTAAAACTGGTATGTTGATGCGTCATACCAATTTATATGTAATTGCCTGCAAGAGTAAGCAATTCTTAAAAAAGTATTCATGAAAATAAGATTTATTTAAGATTTATTTTTTTCTTTCCCTCCTTTTTTGGAGCTTTATTGTGAACTGTAGTTTTGGAATGACTTGAAGGCGAGTAAATAAAGCATTTTTAGTGCACGATCCCTTTTACATAGTGTTTGGTGTAATGGTGTGTAGTATCAATGACTTTGTTGTGGTATTTGTAAGTATCTGAAGCATTTTCTTCCCAGTTTCATCCTTTCAGATTCCTCGGCAGCTGCTGTTCTGCGTTTGACAAACAAATAAGAGGCTGCTGCCGTAAGCCGAACACTTGACGACAATGATTCCCGGTAAAGATTTCGGAGCTGTGTTTTGATCCGATGCTCCGGTGGGAATCAGAGAGTTTCCATTAGCCTGTTCTGCCCGCGTGTTTCACGGCTGGTTATCTGGCTGTGGCTGACAGGCGTTGAGCCACGCCGCTGGCGTGTGAGGCCTTTCTGCCTGTTCACCTCCCTGAGATGACGTTGAAGGGAAAAGTAGCACCCGGGTACGTCTGAACCCTCATCAATATGCCATATGCCAGTTTAAGCTAAACGTACACACAGGCATCGGCGGTTTTGCTTTGATTCAGCGCACCGAGGAAAATAGCGGCTCAACCGGGTATTTCCTCGTCTGTCCGCTGAAGAAAAATGCCAACACAGAGCATTTCTTTGCCTCTCTTGGGTGTGAAAATAGGGCACAGACCACAGCTGCAGTTTCTTCACTCTTTAAATCCCACAACGCATTGTAGCGAGTGGCTCGATACGCGAAACAATTAAATGGAAATAAAAAGGGGCTGAAGACCGAGCCCTGATGTACCCCACAATAAGACGTCGGACACTTCTCTTTGCATGCGAGTGCACCGTTGTCTCTCCCTCTCTCCGCCTCCTCCATATCCACTTTTATTCATATTCCTGAGTTCAACCTTGCGGTATTCAATCATTTTGATTAAAAGACCGATTTCTTATAGAAGTGGGCAGAGTTGGGAGCGGTGGAGCCAATGGCATTTGAGGATTCATATATTTTCATAAACTTTTAACAATGTCAATGAGACATGTCTTCAATCTTGGCTGCGCAACAGCAGGGCACTCAATCTTTCTTTAGCTTTCGACAGAAAATTTGAATACCAGCATAGGGTTATTAATGTGACAGTTCACATAGAGAGCTTCATGGGGATTCACCAGCTTTTTATTATTTCTCTCTCTCTCTCTCTCTCTCTCTCTGTCTTTGTCTCTCTCACAGTCTCGCTCGCTCTTTGTGAAAGAATGAAAAGTTTTAAAACATAAGAAAGTGACAAGTTGGGAATGTAAAACCACGGACATTTGCAAGCTCAACTGAGCTTAAGACATACATTTAAATTAACCCCTAATTCTTTTGTCATTTCCAGCCAGCACAGAGCTGGAATATTAATTTCTGTTGCTGATATTACCTTGCCCGGCCGGCTATGCTAGAAAAGGCACATTCGGTTCGCATTCGTTTACTGTTTACCATTTTGTAATGTACAGTATTTTTATAACTCAATACTATTGTGGCACATTTCCGGTTGGATGCAGATTCATTTGTAGAGCAGCAAAAAAATAACTGATGTTAGCTGTGTGGTAACATTGATTCTTTCCTATTACGTTTTTTGCTCTTTTTCACTCAGAGTGAACAAGATAATGCAGTTTACTTTCTCATTTCGTATGTTTAACTGATTTAGAAATGTGTCTATATCTGGCAAAGTGGGAGCAAAAGCAATAACTAGTTCAGTTTCACTTTGACAAGAGAGTGTATACACTTACAATCAATGACCCGATAGGTACAGTCTAATACATAAATTTCCATTTATTTTCTTGGCATGTGCTTTCTTGCCAGAGTGGCTTACTGTACAAGAAAACGCAGATGTTGTGTTTTGGACAGAGCGAACAGGAGCAATTAAGCAGCATGCAAGGAAGTGCCAATATCAATGCAGTATCAATAAGATTGCAGTGCTATTAGTTAACTAAGCTACATGGTTTCGAATGTTGAGGATTCTTCCTTTGGTTTAAGGCTGCTTACAATGTTAATTTGCTCTGATTATATATATATATATATAAAACAGAGCTGTTTACATTTTTGGATTCAAAGACAGCTGGACCAACCACTTCATAAAAATTTATACAAAACTGTAACTGAGTTGGGTTGTACAAAAAAAAAAAAGTTTGACCCAAACCTAAAGTCCTCAACCTCTGAACCTCTAGGATAAAAACCTATAAGAAGTCACACTAGGGCTGAAAAGTTTGGGGTTGGTAAGATTTTTGAATGTTATTGAAAGAAGTCTCTTATGCTCACCAAGGCTATATTTATTTGATGACCAGCTAACCAGCAATTTAAATGTAAAGCAGCAAGCTCATTGGCTGCCCGTGGGCATAAACATGAACCAGTCAGCTTGTGCTGAGAAATTCAACACTGTGAATATCATCATTTTGCATTAACGACCCATCAGCCTGCACCATTTAGAATTTCATGACAGAACTTGGCATTTATTTTGAATAGATTTTTTTGTAACATTATAAGTGTCTTTCCCGTCACTTGTGATTGGTTTAATTCACCCTTGCTGAATGAAAATGTCATTTGTTCAGCAAAAAGAAAACTATAGTGTACATTTTTGTACACTTTAAATCATATCAAAGCATACAATATCATATTTCATACTGAAAAATGTGTTTTTTGGGTAGGGACCTTTGATTTCAGCAAAAATGAATTTACTGTATAACGCAGAATGTCATGGAATTTGACAAATTTTGGATGAATAAATCAAAAATATGTCAGTACACTTAAATCAAAACACAATATGGACTAATGTCTGTGAATATTAAGCAAAAATACTATTTAAATCCTGCATTTTATATGTGTCTCTGTGTGAATGAGTGAAGCAGACGTGTGGTTTTGTTTACTGCTCACATACTGAAGTGCGGGTGACGCTTGTGATGTTTTCACATCTGCCGCCTCAATATGAGTACATGAACATATAAATATAATCTTTAGAACTGCTTTGAGAGTCACTCTCGTGAGCATTTTACAGTTTATTTAGAGAGAAGCTACCATCATGTCACATGCAAACAGAAATTAAAAAGGTCTTCACAGCAACCTGTCAAGATAAAAGTTGACTGTGACAGAAATATGTTACCTAATGTAATGATATTTATCAGAAAAAAATATTTACCAGAATTTATTTACCAGAAGAATGTAAATACACAGCACAGAATTTCTGGGATTAAATAAATAAATAAATAAATAAATAAGAGATGCTTTTGATTATTAAAATTGAATGAAACCATTTAAATGGAATTCAGAAAATTAATGGAAAACACAGAATTTGTTACAAATAAAACTGAATTTGAGAAAAAATAAAATTCTTCGGGCCTTAAAATTTAATTTTTGTTAAACGAGAAGTTCAACTCCAGAACAAAAATAAATTCCAGAGTAAATAAAATTTACTCACCCTCTTGTCATCCAAGATGTTCATATCTTTCTTTCTTCAGTCGTAAAGAATTTCTGGTTTTTGAGGCAAACATTTCAGGATCTTTCTCCATATAGTGGACTTTTTAACCTCAAATGCTCGTCTTGTCTAGCTCTGCATTAACTCTGTGTATTCCGGTTTAATACAGTTAGGGTATGTCGAAAAATTTCCATCTCATTTTCTCCTCCAAATCCAAAATCGTCCTACATCGCTGCTGAAAAGAGGGTGAAACACCCTTTACAAAAAAAGGTAAAACTGAGATAGGAAAAATGATGGGAGTTTTTTGACATCAACTGTCATGACCTGGAATACACAGAGTTCACGCAGAGCTAGAAAAAAAGGGCGTTTGGGGTTAAAAAGTATATAAATTGTACTTTTTTTTGTTTTGTTTTTAGAAATTAACCGATCGTTTCGCCACATAAGACCCTTCTTCATCGGCTGGGGTCGTTTAGAGCCATTTGAAGCTGCATTTAAACTGCATTTTGGAAGTTCAAACTTGCGGGACGTCCACTATATGGAGAACATACTTTTTATTATAATTTTCCAATCTTTTACATAATTTTTTTCCGCAAAACACAATTTCTTTATAACTGAAGAAAGAACAACATAAACATCTTGGGTGACAAGGGGTTGAGTACATTATCTGTACATTTTTGTTCTGAAAGTGAACTTCACCTTTAATAATAAAATTATTATTAAAACATTATATTATATAAGGGATATATGCTAGAAAATTTTTTTACCAGAAAAATTATTTACCAGAAAAATATAATAAATTATAAAATAAAATGATTTTTTTTTTCATAAAATTAATAAGAACCAATAAAATCAATAAGAATGAAACCAATAAAATGAAATTCAGAAAATTAATGGAAAACACAGAATTTGAGGAAAAAAAAATCATAGGGCCTTAAAAATGTAATCTTTGTTAAGTTTCATGATTTTTTGATTAATATTTTAAATTTAACCATTAAAACAGAGTCTAGAAAAATTAAAACAGAAAAAAAATGGAATCTATAAAAATTTAAATGTAAAAAAAACGGAATTTGGGAAAAAATAAAATTTCGCAAGGCCCTATTTTTGCTTTAACTGTAAGCAAATCATGTTTAAAATTGGAATAGATTGGCTGCTTCTATTTGTTTTTTAGAAGATTTGCTAGAAATAACTAAACTTGAGCGGTATGAAACGGATTTAGAGTTATAGTAGGATGTTCCAGACTGAGATCCCTAGTATCTTAATGGACTTGTCGGGCCGTGTTGAGTTGGACAGAATCTGGCTGTGGGTCAAAGGCAGTAGCGCAGAGCACCTGGACAGATCGAGAGAGCTCACGGAGGTCAGAACGTACAGACCACACCAGCTGTGGATTAGACAGAGGGTCTCATTCAATTACAGCTCATCTAGTTAGTGCCATTTACTATTACATTTTTTGTTTGTGTTTGTTCATTGTTTTTTTTGAAGCACTATCGATGTCTTATTTGTTTCTGGGGCTAAAGATCCCCTCCTTCCGAGGATGTAGGTTTGAACGCCGACAGCTTTTTCCTCCCTCGCTCCAGATGACCATGTCCGCCGAGACCACGTTATCGGCCCAGCACATCAATCCGCATCTGCGAAACGCAACCGGTTTATCCATCTTCTTCCAACCCCCTCTAGACTCTCCACCTTTCTTTCCTTGTCTTCTTTATGTGATACCTCGAATTCAGCAACTTTTTTTTTTCTTCTCGTTTTTATCTTTTTTGTGTTCGCTGTTTGTTCCCTCCTGGGCAGTCTCTTTCTTCATCCACCCCTCCTCCTCCTCCTCAGCCTCTTTCTTCCTGTATCAGTGCATCCTTGTCATAAGAATGAATTGAATTTGTCCCCTTTAGTGCAAACAACAATGGAGTGGGGGAGCCTGCTGGAAAACAAATCGGCATTCCGTCCCTTTTGGGGATGTGGGGAAGGGGAGGGAGGGTGAGGGATGCGTGGAGAGGAGGCTGGGGACGGCGGATGAGGAGCAGGTCGGATGGCAGAGTGGCGGCTGTACTCGTTTATTAACATGTCGTCTTCATAGCGCCGGCTGAAAGCAAAGGTGCCGGGCGAATGATACAGACAAATGATGTTAATAATAATAGCTGGCCCCGCGGCGAGAGAACACTACCTGGGGCCAGCCGAGCAGGAGCTCACACCTGATACTCTCTCTGCCTCTCTCCTTCTGTTTATCCCTCTCTCCTCCCTCCATCCTTCTGGAGAGAGACGCTGGTGTGAAATAAGAGCGATTGTGGTGAAGTTTCAGTTTGTACACTAGTATACAGTTTTAAAAGCATTTGCACAAAAACTTTATATGTATTATGTAAGGTTTTTTTTTTTAGTCTTTTTATTTTAGAAAGTGTTTTTCTGAAGGCTTTTTTTTTTTTTTTTTTTTTTTTTCAAATACCAGGTAGGGGAAGTAGAAATCATTTTTAATTAATAAACTAACTTTCAGTAAAATTCAGTTTTTATTTAAATTTCACTTTTCACTACATTTTATGGTTCAGTTTATGTTTAGTTTCCTACATTTTTTATCTTCATTTTTTAAAAGATCTTCTTTTGTTAGAAATGATTTATTTGTATTTTATAATAATAATTGTAAAAAAATAAATGTGTGTTTATTTTATTATATTTTATTTTATATGTATATGTGTGTGTGTGTGTGTGGATATGTGGATTTATTTAATTTAGCATATATTTTATAATATAAATTTGTGTTATTATTGTTTTTTATTTTATTTATTTTGATAGGGATAGGGATTCAAAGACTTATATTAGTATTTTATTATAATATTGATAAAAATGGGATATATTTATTTGGATTTATTTACCATCATTGTAATTTGGTATTAAAAAGCATATTTTATTTTATTTTATTTTATTTTATTTTATTTTATTTTATTTTATTTTGTTTTGCTTTGTTTTGTTTTGTTTTTTATATGTTCAACATTTGTTTATTTCCTGGTTAAAATAGGGATAGGGATTCAAAGACTTATATTAGTATTTTATTATAATACTGATAAAACTGAGATATATTTATTTGGATTTATTTACCATCATTGTAATTTGGTTTAAAAAATCATATTTTATTAATTTGTTTTTATTTTATTTTATTTTTTTACATGTTCAGTATTTGTTTATTTCCTGATTGACCCAGATTGCAATGGGATGCAAAAAAGTTTGGGCACCACTGTACATTTTAGGAAACATATACTTTTTTTTTTTTCCACAAATCTTTCACCTTTTTTTTTTTAGGAGTTGCTCTGAGGTCATTATTACATTTCTTAATGATTCAGTTTTTATGAACTCTGTTTTTAAGTAATTGCAGACAAAGAGAGAGAAAAAAATATTCTTGAAATTCATTCAGTTTAATTTATTAATTTATTTTATGTTATTTGTTTGGAAATGACACCTTCACATTTCTTAAAGTAAAAATATCTACAAATTCTAATTGGAAACACTTTACAATAAGGTGTCATTTGTCACAAACAAAAAACAATACGTTTATTACAGTGATTATTAATCTTTGTTGATGTTAGTTAATAAGAGCAGTCGCTCATTGTTTGTTCACTAATGTTAACAAACATAACCTATAATTTTATAATCTGACATGAACATGAACTAAGATTAATAAATGCTGTAGAAGCATTGTTCATTCTTAGTTAATGTTAACTAATGTAGTTAACTAAGGAACCTTATTGTAAACTGTTACCAGGAAAATGAAAGAAATTTATGAATTCGTCATAATTCTTAAATAGCTTTTCCCCCCTTTCAGCTATACAGGTTAATTCCACCTTCTCATTCTGTGCCCACCAATCAGTGTAGCTTTTTAGCCTCATTAGTGTTGGTATTTAAATGCACTCGGAGATGTCTTCTTGTGCTTGTCTTTATAGAGCACTAGCTGTTCTATCAGAGGTCACACAGGTCAGTGCACGCACTCCTTTTCTTCTGTCATTAAATCAATTTGTTTGAAGGCCAATCATCTTTCCTTTTCAGACGTTGTAACTTTATTCATCAGAACAGAATGCACTGGTGACAGAGGTCTGTGACTGATGTTGAGGTCATTTTAAGTAAAATGTGGCTGTATAACTAGAATTTCTTTGACTGAGCTGCATGTCTTTATGAATGCAGAGCAGATCCTGATTATGTAACCGAAGGGCAAATTAATTCTTATTCGCTCTAAACAGAATTGTTTTGTGCTACCTCTTGCATATCCCACAAACTGAACCCTTGTTCTGAATCCTAAAAGTTCACCTTGTATTTATAGATGAAACTATCACTAGATGATGCACGATACGGTCAGTGCTCTCCGTTTGACATGCCGGATGGATTGATCGGTCAGTCTCTGAGAGGCCCAAAGTTGGGTGCCGGTCTCGGATATCTGCGTCCTGAGCACCATTAGTGCGGCCGATAGCACATTCATCCTGCGCTCGTTTCTCAGAACAGCTCCGTTTCGCGTCACTCCATCAGGACTCAGGAGACGCGCCGATTCTTCACCTTTAGCCCTGTTTAGCATTTGCATTTGTTATGTCTGTTTTTGGCCATGCTGACCTCGCAGCGGTCACGGCGCTGGCGCCTCACTGCCTCTGTCCGCATTGATTTGATATGATATTTCAGAGCTCGGCAGAAGCAAGCCGGGAGGGGGACGTGGGGAAGCGGCCCACGATGCATTGCAGAGGGACCTGTGTGAGGCCTTGGCTGTTGTGTCAAGATCACACTGTTATATCACAGTCTTGTATTATAGTCTCCTATTAATTTCTTCTTACTTGAAACAGTGGGATTCAAAGGTCTAAGACCACTACTTAAAATGTTTCTATTTTGTATTTTTCTGCTTTGTTTTAGTTGGACATTATATATTTGTATTTTATTGTATACTGTTGATTTTTAAAAATATATATATATTTATATAAAATATTACATTAGCATAACAGTTTGGTTAAATAGTTGTAATAATACATTCAGAATATTTTGATTTTAATTTTAATTTTTTTTTTTATTTTAATTTTTTATATTTACACACACACACAAACACAAACACACACATATATATAGTTAAAAAGTGAGGGAAAAAAGTGTTTATTTCTATAAATATAATAATATAATTTTAATTTATATTAGAATTTTATTTTAAAAAATTGCGTATATATATATATATATATATATATATATATATATATATATATACATTTAACTATATATATAGATGTTTGTAAATATTAAAAAATATTATATATATAAATAGAAAAAGTGAGTATTAGTGTTTTATTTTATTATATATATATATATATATATATATATGTGTTATGTTATATTCTGTAATAAATATAATAAATATGACATTTTTTTTATAAATTTATTTTTTATTATATTATTTTACATTAGAATTTTATTATATTTGTGTGTGTATAGTAAAAAGTGAGTATAAGTGTTTTATTTTGTATTGTAATGTTATTATATTTGTGTGTGTGTCTACAGTAAAAAGTGAGTTTAAGTGTTTTATTTTATTATTATAATGTTATTAAATTTTATATTTGTGTATGTGTATACAGTAAAAAAGTGAGTATAAGTGTTTTATTTTATTATTATATATATTATATTATATTTTTTAATGTTATTATATATTATATTTTATATTTGCGTATATATATATATATATATATACACACACACACACACAAACATACATGCATAAAAAGTGAGTGGAAAGTGTTTTTATTATTTTATTTTATTTTATTTTTTATTTTATTCAAATCTGGTTGCCAGATTTGTAATGTGTTTCAAAGTGACTTTTAGACCCAGCTGTGTATTTTAGCAAACATACCTGTATAGATACTTATGATTATAAAGTAGTTATATGCACCAGCTTTACGGCTATATTGAAAGAATACGCCAGCCACACTCTCTTTTACAAGATTAAACTCCTATACTTGACAGCTATTCAGATTTCCCCCTCAATATATGCCTGCTTTCTCCTTCTCCAGTTTTCCCCTCAAAAACCTCTGGGTAAACATTTATTTTTTTCCTCCATTGCCACATAATCCGCAGGTCAAGTGTAGTTGCAGGCTAGTATACATCATTAGTGTGAGTAAAACTCAAGTGGGAGAGCGAGCATGATGGAGCTTTTTCACTTGTAGCCGGTCGGACGTTCCATTTGTCATCCTCGCCGTCTGTAAAGGCAGAAATTAGCCATGGCAGGCCTGGAATAATGTATAGCCCCAGTTGCTGAAATTAACCAATGAATCACCCATTTTGGCTGATTAGGGCCAATATATTCACGCTCTCTCCTGACACATTTTTAGTAAAACAGTGTGGTTTATTTAAAAGTTTGCCCCAGTCTCTTGGCCTTTTCGAGCATGTGTTGCGGAGCGGCTGACAGTAGCAGTATGCTGCTGTTGTTGTGTGTGTCTGTGTGCGTGTGTTCGGAGGGAAGAGGGAATTGTGGGTAGTTCAATTTGTTGTCAGAAAGAGGGATTATTTATAGATTCATTTACTTCCATTACTTGGGCAGTCAGGACATCATGAGTTGTTAGACCTCTGGAAAATATTTTGTTATAGGAACATAACTCTGGTTTTTAGCCTTCAGCGCAGCACAGAGTGATGTACTGAGAGAAAGAAAGACAGAGAGAGATAGAAAGAGCGAGAGCGAGAGAGAAAGAGAGCTCGTGCATTGTGCCAGAGGCTGCAAGTGTTCTTTACCTCGTCAATAACAAATAGATTTATGACTGATTTGATTCGATCACATGGAGAAAATGGCCCTTTAGTATGACACATTTCTCTCGTTCCGACAGCTGAGGAACGAGATGAAGCGGGTGGCGTGGGGTGAGCTGGGGTGGGGGGATTGCTTCTGTTGCTTCTTTCTGCAGGACAACAACAACCTCGTTTTCTGCATCATCTCTGTATGTCAACGGATCCTGTTAGTCACGATAACCCGTTCAACCTCCATCAACAATACGTGCGATTCTTGGTTTCTGTAAACTTGTAGAATTGGAGTTAAGAAGGCAATATCAAGTAACTTATGCTGGCAGTATATGTTTTTTCTCCAGTGGATATAGTTCCAAAAGCAGCCGAAGCCAATCAGATTAGAGTTTCGGAACAGTAGCATCATAGAATGTTCAGCATTTAAAATGTAACTGACGTCGTTGACATCATTACGATTAGTCGTCTTTCTTGGCTGTTTCCTTGCTGGTCTTGTCACTATAGACCTTCTATCACTGTATTTCATTTCTGACAGGAATGAACTGAGGGATAGCAGTTAAGTGCATTCAGTGAATTGCACAGTTGTATAACAACATACCTATTGTTCAGCTGACGAAAAAAGTTCTCCCTTTTATACAGTTCCTCTTTTTCATCTGTGTTAAATTCAATATGCCGTCTAGCCTGATTAAGGTCTATTTGTCTGTAGTCTGGTCTTGTCTTGTTATTTACTTACGCTGTGACTTTCCATGTGTCTGAATATGCTTATCTTATGCAAAAGTCATATGCTGAATGAGTAGAATATCTGAAATCTTCATTTTGTAGGATGCAAACGATATTTTGCTATCCCATAAGACCGGAGGAGCTGAGAAGCCATTACATTTGAATACTGAAGAACAAAATGGTTAGCATTTTGTTCATACTGTACATACAAAAACTGGTGTTTGACAGCTCTGTACAAAATATCTCTTATCGTTCCAAATTCGTAAGACCTTTGTTCATCTTCAGAACACAAATTAAGATATTTTTGATGAAATCTGAGAGCTTTCTGACCCTGCATAGACAGCAACGCAACTAACACATTCAAGGCCCTGAAAGGTAGTAACGACATTGTTTTATTTTGTTATATATATTATATTTTATTTAACATTATAATTTTATTTTATATTTGAGTGTGTGTATAGTAAAAAAGTGAGGATAAGTGTTTTATTTTATTACATACATATATATTATTTTATTTTATAAGGTTATTATATTGTATATTTGGGTGTGTGTATGCGTGTATATATATATGTACACACACACACACACACACACACACATACACTACCGTTCAAAAGTTTGGGGTCAGTAAGACTTGTAATAGTCTTTAAAGTAGTCTCTTATGCTCATCAAGGCTGCATTTATTTGATTAAAAATATAGAAAAAAAAACAGTAATATTGCAAAATGTTTTTACAATATAAAATAGTTTTTTTTATTTTAACATACTTTAAAATAGAATTTATTCCTGTGATGAAAAGCTGAATTTTTATCAGCTGTTACTCCAGTCTTAAGTGTCACATGATCCTTCAGAAATCATTCTAATATGCAGATTTATTATTAGAATGATCAATGTTGGATAATATCAACAGTTGTGCTGGCAAATATTTTTTGGAACCTGTGATTTTTTTTTTTTTTCAGGATTCTTTCATGAATAACAAGTTTAAAAAGTACAGTGTTTATTCAAAATATAAATATTTTATAACAATGTAAATTATTTATTATTAACTTTTAATAAACTTTTAATTATTAACTTAATACATTCTTGGTGAATAAAAGTATTAATTTCTTAAAAAAAAAAAAAAAAAAAAAAAAAAGAAACAATAAAAATGTACTAACCCCAAACTTTTGAACGGTAGTGTACATGAGTAAAAAGTGAGTAGAAAATGTTTTTTAAAGTGTTTTTCTGGTTGCCAGATTTGTAATGTCTTTCAAAGTGACCAAGCTGTGTATTTTAGATGTTCACTTCCAGAACAAAAATTGACATATAATTTACTCACCCCCTTGTCATCCAAGATGTGTTTATGTCTTTCTTTCTTCAGTCGATAAGAAATTGTGTTTCTTGAGGAAAACATTTTAGGAATGTTCTCCATATAGTGGACTTCAATGGTGCCCCCAAGTTTGAACTTCCAAAATACAGTTTAAATATAGCTTCAAATGCAGCTTCAAATGGCTCTAAATGATCGCAGCTGAGGAAAAAGGGTCTTATCTAGTCATTTTTCGAAACAAAATGACAATTTATATACTTTTTAACCTCAGATGCTCATCTTGACTCATCTCTGCGATGCGCATGTGTAGTCTGTGTAATCCAGGTCAATACAGTTAGGGTATGTCAAAAAACTCCTGTCTCGTTTTCTTCTTCAACGTCAAAATTGTCCTACGTCGCTATTTTACCTTTTTTTTTTGTAAAGGCTGTTTGATCTTGCTTGCATGTTCACTTTGTAAACACTGGGTTGGTACTTCTGCAGTGATGTAGGACGATTTTGAAGTTGGGGAAGAAAACAAGATTGGAGTTTTTTGACATTCCCTAACTGTATTAGCCGTAATGAACCGGAAAAAAACACAGACTTAGACAAGACGAGCATTCGAGGTTAGAAAGTATATAATTTGTCAATTTGTTTTGAAAATTACCGATTGTTTTGCTAGATAAGACCCTCCTTCCTCGGGATTGTTTAGAGCCCTTTGAAGCTGCATTTAAACTGCATTTTGGAAGTTCAAACTTGGGGCCACCATTGAAGTCTATTATATGGAGATAATTCCTGATTTTTTTTTCTCAAGAAACATAATTTCTTATCAACTGAAGAAAGAAAGACACAAACATCTTGGATGACAAGGGGGTGAGTAAATTATCTGTACATTTTTGTTCTTCTCCTTTAAAATAGTCCATGTGACATCAGTGGTTCAACCATAATGTTGCGAGAATACTTTTTGTGCACAAAGAAAACAAAAATAATGACTTTCTTCTATGTCAGTCGACACGTCAGTTGCATGCGTCATTGTAAACGTGCCAAAGACTGGCATAGAAGAGAAGAAATTGTTGAATAAAGTCATTATTGTTGTTTTCTTTGTCGTTATTGTGGTTTTCTAGGCCTTGAATGTGTCAATTGCATTGCTGTCTATGCATTGTCAGAAAGCTCTTGGATTTCATCAAAAATATCTTAATTTGTATTCTGAAGATAAACAAAGATGTTACGGGTTTGGAACGACATGAGCGGGAGTAATTAATAACAGAATTTTCATTTTTGGATGAACTATCCCTTCAAGGTGGTCACTGACCAACAGAGCGTTGCTTGATTTGATAACAAGTTGTATGTAAACTGTGCTTTATGCAGCACTATCCCATTTGTTTTCCTGCTAATGTGACCGTACCTTAAAAAAAACAATGCATTTGATTTATAGCTAAAGCCTACACTTTCCACAAATTTCAAACTATTCTTTTGCTGCGTTGAAAGCTCTGATATTTCCCTCAGGACATGCAAATCTAGAAATCTTCAACGTTATGAGAGAGCATCAACCAGGAAAAGGTCAAACCTGTCAATTTAGAACCAGATGCGATGATCTGTTCACTTATTTACTGTTTCCACGACACATGTAAGCACTAGGGCGGATCGGAAGAGCGCGGCGCAAAAGTTTGGCAGGGTCGCAAAAGATTTGCCGCATTTTTCTTAATCTCCCGTATCCGCCGTCTCAGTGTAATTCATTCAGCCCCTACAATTTCCAAATATGACTAGATCGTATTTCCTCAGGGCTTTGCCACTTACAACATTCACCTACACCTCATTATGGACAATTGTGGGCTGAGCATTACAATTCTCCAAACATATTGCCTACGTTTTAAGAATAACAGAAGAGCGTTCGGCAGCGGCGGAAAAAGAAAAGGCGTTTGCTGCAGCGGAGCGGGGATTTGTGCTCGGCTTATCCGTGGAGTATTCTGAAAGGGCTTTTAATAACCGGCATCGGCCAGCAATTAGAGAAAGAGAGAGTGTGTAAATTGATTAATGAGAGGGAGAGAAAGACGAATGCTAATTCAGGCCTGTAGGAAATCAATGCGGCTGGAACAGGGCAGGGAAACAAAAGAAGCCTTGAAGAGCCGTGCCGAAGACACCGTAGTAATTTCATTTTGATCATGAAACAATGATACCGAGGGTCCGTCATTTGTATGTTTCTGCAACGATTATATTAAACACAATGGTACTTTGTGAGAAATCACGACTGGACTCTAATTCTAATATAATACTGTCATTTCACAACACGCCAATAGCGCGGCACGCCTCTATAGCCGTCACTTTGGGGTCAGTCACGACGTGTATAATTTCTTTTGAAGCTTCTGTGTAATTAGCGAAAAGCAAAGGAGAGAAGACAAAATGGCTCCCTCCCTTAATCGGGTTTAGAGACCACGCTCGTTATTCAGCCTCCGTATTTCACCGAGCCAATCGGACGCGTCGTGCGACCGCAGCGGATCCCTGCGCGCTGCACAAAGAGGAACTGGAGTTCTCGCATCTTTCTAGGGACGGCGGCTCATAAATATTGCTTTTGCGCAGGATTGAGTTGATTTTATCTGATGAAAAGGACACATCAGTTTCTGATGACTTCATGAAGAGGCAAGTGACCTCACGGCCCTGTCAGAGTTTTGATCAAATGTAAGTTAATGCATTCAAAAATGCATTCTGAAAGGAGTCGCAATCTAGATTCATCACTATTACAGTAGTATTGATTTTTTTTTTCGGAGCAAACAAACAAGAGGGATGGCACTCGTTCAACAAGTTTTGATTTTGAGAAAATATTTTTTGGTCGATTTTTCTGCTGGTGCTTCACGTTTTGAGGCCTTTAATGTATCATCTTAGTTTTTGGTGAACATGATGAGTGCATTTTTGATGTTTTGCTTTAGTATATTGAATGGCTCAGGTTTTATTTTTTTTTAATATCCAGAAGAGTTTAGTTTTGTCACTGCCATGAACCTTCAGTACTTCGTCGTCGGCTGTATGTGAAATAAAGGGGGAGGGACATTCTCATTCTACAGAGCGTCTGATTGGACAAAACTCTGTGTAGTGCAGGATGAGTCATTAAAAGATTTATTCTGTTTTGCAGAAAGGGAATGACTTGAAATATTATTTAAAAGAGTTGATATTTATGCTCTTATTTGTTAAAAAATGCATTAAAACAGTAATATTGTGAAATATTATTACAGTTTAGAATAAATGTTTTCTATTTCAGTATATTTTAAAATGAAATTTATTCTCTCTTCGGTCTTCAATGTCACATGATACTTCAAAAGTCATTCTGATATGCTGATTTGGTGCTCTAGAAATGTTTCTTATCAGTGTTGTAAAAACTGTGATACATTTTCCTCACAGGATTCTTTAATGAATAGAAAGTTCAAAAGCTTTTATTTGACAGAAATCTTTTCTAAAGTTTAAATGTCTTTACTCTCACTTTCAATTAATTTTGCGTTTTTGGTGAATAGAAGTATTCTTTGAACATTAATCTGTATCTGCCAAAAATGTAGATTGTTTATCATTTGCTTGCTGGATTTGTGACAAGAAAATATTGTAGAAACGCAAATAATTTTTTCATACACTGCCATTCAGTGATCAGTAAGATTTTTAATGTTTTTAAAGAAGTCTCTTATGCTCATCAAAGTTCCGTTTATTTGATCAAAAATACAGAAAAAAGTAATATTATGAGAAGTAATATTATTGCAATTTAAAATAACAGTTTTATGTTTTAATATATTTTAAAATATAATTTAGTTCTGAATTTTAATCAGACAATACTCCAGTCTTCAGTGTCATATGATCCTTCAAAAAATGTTGTAATATGCTAATTTATTATTAATGTCGGAAACAGTTGTGCTGCTTTATTTAATTTAATTTAATTTAATTTAATTTAATTTAATTTAATTTAATTTAATTTAATTTGAACCTGTGAACGTTTTTTCAGGATTTTTTGGATACATAAAAAAATAAAAAAACAACACTTATTCAAAATAGAGATCTTTCCTAACAATATGTCTTTAGTACCACTTTTTGTCAGTTTAACATATTCTTACTGAATAAAAGTAAGAAAGAGAGAAAGAAAGAAAGAAAAAAATTACCAACCCCAAACTTTAAACGGTAGTGTACATTGTTACAAAAGCTTTCTGTTTGAAATAAATGCTATTCTTTTTAACATTTTATTCATCAAATAATCCTAAAAAAAAGTATCACAGGTTCCAAACTCTTTCCACTGATAATAAATCAGCATATTAGAATGATTTCTGAAGGATCATGTGACACTAAAGACTGGAGTAATGATGCTGAAAATTCAGCTTTGCATCACAGAAATAAATTCTATTTTAAAGTATATTAAAACAGAAATTGACTATTTTAAATTGCAATAATATTTCACAATATTGCAGCTTTTTCAGTGTTTCTAATCAAATAAACACAGCCTTGATGAGCAGAAAAGCCTTTTTTAAAAAACATTCAAAATTTGTAAACAAGTTTTTAGTCAAAAGAGGTAGATTTGTCAGTAGTCTGTGAGTTATGAAGAAAAATGGAAAAATGTTGCCCCTGGTCTCCCCTATTTATTTCCCAGTAAGTAACGAACGTACGCACACACACACACAGTTTTATCTATCTCAGTCTCTTCTCTCTTTCTCTGTTTGTTTCTGGTCTTTATGCTCTGTCATTCAAATTTACCTGCAGTTGTGATATCGTGAAGCACAGCTCAGAGGCAGGACTTATCCCGGCTTATATTTATTTCATGTAAATTGGCCGCGTCATGCATAGCTTTTGGTGATTATGATAAATCCGATTATCTCCTCGATCTTGTCACAGTCCCCGATGGAAAATTAAAGGTGAGAAATGTATGAAGAAATGCATTTAAAAGGGTGAATTGATAAAAAGTGCTGACGTCTCCACTCATTGACCCTCTCCGTGCATCCGGATATGTTTGTGATTGCGATGAATTGATATAAATGTGAAAGGAAACGTGGCCGCTTGTGCGAAACGATGAATATGATGTTTAGCTATTTGTTCGATCATTAAGGAGTCGTCCTTCTAGACAAAAGCAAACACGATAAGATTAATACTGAGCTTATGTCGAGTCTCATGTGTTGTTGTCCAACATTATGGCAGTTCAATGACCACGATACCTCATCTCTCGGCCCGAAACCTCTCGCCTTGCGATGGATCATCTGAATTAGCGACGTAGCATTAGTCATTACAGTTGGGGTTGTGGGATAGTTAAAGCGAATTATTCCAGATCAGTTGTAAATAGCGGTTAGTCACCTCAGCCCTCAATCTGCTCTGCAGAGCCGGGCGGTACTTACATAAGGTCTCTGGATTGTCTTTGGCAAGCCTTGCCACTGAGGCATCAATCCGTCCATCTGGGTAGAATCAGCAGCCAAGTCCAATGTGGCTAAATATTTACTCAGTCAAATACACACAGCCACACAGATGAAAAGAAGCATTCATCAGGAATTCTGCCTCTTGTCAGCCTAAAGACCAACAGTTGAACCGAACCTCCCACAGTGTCGCTGGGTGCCGTGGCTACGCGGCTATATTTAGCCACGGCGCAGCGATAAATATCGCCGTATTGCTCCATCTAGGTAAACAGAAGATAATCATTGGAGCGTTGATTCATAGGTAATGTAAATAAAAGGGGATGGCTGGGGACACTGCGATGAGCCTGTGTTCCAAAACATAGTGAGCTGCGTCCATAGACAGCATTTTGAGGCGTCACCTGACAGGAAAAACACGCTTCTGAAAAGTAGGCGATTTCACTGCGTCCTAAGATTGCAGTTGCATGTGTCATTCACAGATATTATGAAGGCCCTAACAGGATATAATTACTGTATATGATATCCAATTATATATTTATAAATCTTGACTATATAAGAACATTTTTTAAAATGTATAAATGTACATTTGAATACTTAATGGTAAATCTGAATATTTACTTACGAGTCTGAAATTTGAATGCACATATACAGTAAATTGTATGTAATTATGTAATTGTAAATTGTGAATATATAGATGTATATTTAAATATACAGTTTATATATATATATATATATATATATATATATGCACATGCAAATCCTAAAATTGTTATATCTCTGAAAATATAAATTTGAAATAAAAAAATAAATCTAGGTGCAAATCTGAATATATGATTGTCAATTCTGTATATATAAATGTAAATTTAAATTAATAGTTAAGCCTGAAAATATAAATACAAATCCTAAAATGTAGTTATATCTCTGAAAATATAAATTTAAATTTTCAATAAAAATAGTCTGAATTTATGGAATAATAAATATAAATATATAGATACAAATCTGAATATATAATTGTAAAATGTACATATAAATATATATATAATATATATAGTTAAATTTGAAAATAAAAATGCAAATCATAAAATGTAGTTATATTTCTGAAAATATAAATTTAAATTTTAAATAAAAAATGTTCACCTGAATGTATATAAATTAATATAAATATATACAGTGTCCTCCACAAATATGAGTAATATGGTAAATATGAGCAAAGTTGTGGAAATAAATCTGTATTGTTTATCCTTCTGATCTTTCATTCAAAAATTCACAAAAGTCTAACCTTTCACTGAAGTAAAACAATAGAAAGTGGGGGGAAAATCTCATTATGAAATAAATGTTTTTCTCTAGTTCATGTTGGCCACAATTATTGGCACCCCTAGAAATATCGCTGAAGTATATTCCCATCCATATTTACATGTTTTAGCACACGTTTTGACTTCCTGTGAGGAACACAAAGGCCAAATTCCCTCAATCGTCCATCACAAGGAGTAAAAACAAAGATTGGGACAAGATTGCTGAGCTTCACAAGACAGAAAGTGGCTGTAAGAAAACAGCTAAAGCACTGAAAATCCCCATTTCCACCATCAGGGCATTAATTAAGAAATTTAGATCAACTGATGTTACAAATCTGCTCGGAAGAGGACGTGTCATCCTCATGCACGCTAAGGAGGAGAGTTTAAGTGGTCAAAGACTCTTCAAAGATCACAGCTGAAGAACTGCAGAGATTAGTTGAATCTAGGGGCCAGAAAGCCTAAAAAAATGTCAAATAGCCCCTACATCACCACATTGTTTAGAAGAGTTTCAAGAAAAATCCTGCTCGCTAATCCAAAATCAAACTCCAGCATATTCAGTTGTCAGACATGACTGGAACTTCAAATGAGACTGGCTTCTATGGTCAGATAAACTCTTAAAAAACAGCTTTTTAGCAGCTAACCCACCAGACGGGTTTGGTGCAAACATTGATAAAAGTATCCCATGCTCACGGTTAAATGTGCTGCTGAATCTTTAATGTTGTGGGCCTATTTTTCTGCCGGAGTTCCTGGACGTATTGTTCAGATGCATGGTTTCTCTCAAATACCAGCAGATAAAAAATCTAAACCTTACTGCCTCTATTAGAAATCTTATAATAGGTTGTGGTTGGATCTTCCATTAGGACAATGATCCAAAACAAACATCAAAATCAACACAAAAATGTGTCACTGAGCACAAAATGAAGCTTCTGCCATGGCTGTCTCAGTTCCCTGACCTGAACTGTAGAAAATCAGTGGGGTGGACTAAAGAACTGAAGAAACGCCAACATGTTTCTATTGTTTTACTTCAGTAAAAGGTTAGAATTTTGTGAATTTTTTTGAATGAAAGATCAAAAGGGTAAACAATGCAGATTTATTTCCTTTGCTCATATTTACTAAGGGTGCCAATATTTGTGGAGGGCACTGTAGATACAAATCTGAATATATTATTGTAAATTGTAAATATATAAATGTACATTTATATACTGTATAAAGTTAATGCTGAAAATATGCAAATCCTAAAATGTAGTTATATCTCTGAAAATACACATTTAAATTTTACAATAAAAATGTTAGTCTAAATGCATATAAATTAATAAATATAGAAATACAAATCTGAATATATAATTGTAAATTCTGAATATATAAATGTATTTAAATATATAGTCTGAAAATACAAATGCAAATGCTAAAATGTAGTTATATTCCTAAAAATATATATTTAAATAAAAAAAGTTCATCTGAATGTATATAAATAAATAAATATAAATATATAGATATATATGTTAATGTATGTAATTGTACATAGAGAATATATAAATGTAATTTTAAATATATATAGTTAAGTCTGAAAATATGCAAATCCTAAAATGTAGTTATATCTTTGAAAATATAAATTCAAATTTGAAATTAGAAAATTGAATCTGAATGTATATAAATTGATAAATATAAATATATAGATACAAATCTGATATATAACTGTAAATTGTGAATATATAAATGTTCATGTAAATATATAATGTATTTATATCTCTGAAAATATACATTTTAAAATAAATTTAAAATAAAAAATCTAAATCTGAATATATATATAGTCATGTGCATTTTTATTTATTAATAATTGTATAATTATTTAAATATTTTTGCTTTCTCTGAGGTATTAAATGAATTAAAATAATATATACACATTATTATTATTATTATTTGAATATACTTTTAATTCATTTAATGAAGTGTTATACAAGTTCTGTAAATCTAAATTAATATTATACATATAATTAAATTATTATATAAACTGCTTTGTTTCCAGTATATGAATATGTTTTGATCCTCTTTTGTAAGTTTCTTTGGATAAAAACATCTGCAAAATGCATAAATATAAATGGAAATATTTATAATCACCGAAAAAAGACATTTTAATGAATTATTTTGGAATGAAAATAATGTAAAGCCAAGGTTGCCAAGGTTTTCTGTACTGTGTAAATACACAAGTCACGTTGCCTGCTTTAAAATCAGTGTGCAGATGTCTTTATGATACATATGTAGTTGAGAAGCTGATCCCAGAATGCATTGCAGTGAATACTGCCTATGTATATTATTCACTTATGTCATCTATTGTATGAAGTTTCTTTTCAGTAAGTATGTTGCTTTAGAAGGCAGCTCACTAGGTTTTGGAACAGAGCTTGTGTGTGTGTGTTTTTTGTCACCGATTAAGATGAATATGGTGGTTTTCATCACCGGACTCCCCTCACCTCCATGTTCCAGTTCAGAGACAAAGAATTGAGTCTTGCTTCAGCTGGGTTAACCAGGTCTGTTTACACTACAGGAACCGAATGATTGACGAATGGCTAGCTGGACGGATACATTGACGTCTGGATGGATTGATGGGACCGTCACGTTTCGCCCAAACGCTACAGCATAAACTCAATGCAACATTCAGAATATTCCCGCCGCGATGCGTCCCAGATGCAATGTAAACATTGTGTTAACCTTTACCGTTCACTGCGTGTCGTAACCCCCCCTTCCACACACACCCCCCATCGGTTTCTTCATCGCTCAACACTTCCCATTCACATCCAGCAAGCAGACACACGCCCTGTGAAGACTAAAAAAATGGAAACTTTGTGGTTAATTACACCAGATAATTTAATTTTGATTAATAATTAACATCCCTTTTCCTAACTAAATATTCATAATTAATCAACAAATCATAAAGAGAGGGAGACGACTAATTAGCTCCCAGACCCAAACCTGACCACTTAATCCATATCGTGGAGTTGACACTGCTAATTGCGGGAGTAATCAACGCAGGGCCCGGTGGGATTTGATGAAGGAGTTTGTAAATGGGAGGGAGCACCAGCCTCCTCTGAGCCTCACTGATGGCTCCATTTGTTACCATAGGGGAGCGTCGTCACGGTGACAACATGGGAGTGATGTCACGGCGAGAGGAAGGAGTTTTGATCCGACGGCTCCGTCTTCGCTGATGTGCATTGATCTGGCGATAACTGATTGTTTTGACTCTGAGGGAAATGTTTAGTTCAACTCATTTGCTTTTCAAAACTCGTGCCTCTGCTTCCTGTAGCGCAACAAACGCACATGTGAGTCGAATTAAGCGCTTCAAACGAGCCAGCGTAATTGTTTTCGTGCCGAATGCCGTTTGTTGGATGTACGTTGATACTCCATATGTGTTATCGTAAGCTAATTAAATAATGAACGCTAATGAAGGCTTCCTCAAAATGTCGTGATACCGTTTAAATATTTACAGATTATGGCATTTGACGTTTTTGATGTTTCTCAAAGTTTTCTCAAGACAATTCTGATTTTCTAACATAATCAGTAGTTGAGAAACAGGAAGCCACAAAAATGCTGCAATGTCAACTTTGTTCATATTTTTTTAACCCCACTGCTGATTTAATTCTAGCAGCTTACATAAAAATAAGGTTGCTTTTTTTTTTTAAATAATATTATTTATTAATCAAATTAGTAGTAGTATGTGGTTGGGAAGATTTTATGTTTTTGAAAGAAGTCTCTAATGCTGACCAAAGCTGTATTTATTTCAGAGATATCCTAGACAAACTTGACATAGGCTATCGTCCGTGAGGTTATTTTAATTATCCGTTTCACATTTTAGTTATCATTAGGGGTTCAAGTGCATAGCGTAATTGTTAAAATGGCCAAGGATCAATCTCCATGTAAAAGCTGATTGCGCAGACTAAACCGTAAGTCGTAGAGACCTGAAAATAGTAGGGATGGTAGTACTCACGCCGTCAACAACATCACCAAAGCTCACCCCAATCGGCCTGATGGGGGCGCTACAGCAGTCAAAAGTAAATCGGTCATAACTTCTAAACCATTGGTCGCAAGCTCAAGTGTCTTATGTCATTGGCGAAACTTTGTGATCTAAATTTTTCGCCCATTCGGAGCCAAAGCGGTACAGAAAGATTCTCTGGAGAGTGAATATCAATACTTATCAAGAAAATTTGAACTTTCTACTCACCGTCGCAAAGAAACAGCAAAAATGTGGGCAGGGCCACCTTTAGTAAAACGGGTATAACTTTTGAACGGAATTAAATATATTTGCCAAACTCAAAACGCTTATGTAAGAGCTCAATCTGAGGTGCCATGAAGAAAAAACAAAAAAAAAAACACTGTACTTTGCCACTTGGTGGTGCTATAAGGGGAGAAAAAACATAAAAACGGCTATAACGACACAACCATTTATCTATCAACATGAAAATTGCTATGCACAGTCCTGGTCCAAAGCATCACAAGTGTTGCCACAGGTATCTCTACAAGTATCACATTTTTCAAGGCCGTAAATGATTTTTTCACACATACACACAATATTCATTTCATATGATAGACCTCCTCATTCCGAATAACTTTGCCTCTAGAACCACTGCTGTCAATCATATTGTTTGTCAAAGGATTGAGAAGATCTACTAAAAAAATCTACTTTTGTGATCTAGTCCTAGATTTTTTGCTCAATCTGGGAAAAAAACACTGTAGTACAGTTCTCTGGACTCCCTAGGTCAATAATTGTCAAAAAAAATTGAAATTTACCCTTTGGGAAACTATAACGGGGTCGTTTAGCAAAAGGGGCCTGTCCAAATATGCCCAAAACCCTATAAAGCCCAAATGAAAACTTCACAAAACTAGGTGAGCACAAGCGACAGGTAATTCTAAAGCATGCAGTGCTTTTTGGAGATTTTATGAAGATCGGACTACAGGTGGCCTTAAAAAACACTGTATTTCTGTGATAAATGATCATACATTCATGTATACAGTAGATCTTCCCATTGTACAATCGATCACCTCATTTTGAACAACTTTGCCTCTAGGACCATTGCTGTCAATCAAATGATTAAAAAAAAAAAAACTACTTTTGCAAACTCCTCCAATCCAACCATAGGCTATAACGGCCATAACCACTAAATATCATCATTATTTCTATGGATCTACCTGGATTTACCAAAAATGCTTGTTTTAATTGTTGATTTAGATGGTTACATGCTTGAACCCGTAGCACTTGAATTAAATAAGGTTGAAGACTCCTGATTTATTTAATCAAAAACGCAGTAAAAACAATATTGTGAAATTTTGTTAAAATTTAAAACAACTGTTTTCTGTTTGAAAATATTTTAAAATGTGATTTATTTCTGTGATGGCTGACTTTTTAGCAGTGTTTAAAGCGGTTGTACTGCTTACGTATTTTGTGGAAACCATAATACTTTTTTTTTCAGGAGTCTTTGATCTTTGTTCAAAAGAACAACATTTATTTGAAATACATATGTTTGTAAAATTACAAGTCTCTGCTGTCACTTTTAATAATTTTAACATGTCCTTGATTAATAAAATCTTCTTTTAAAAAAGATTAAAAAAAATATTACTGACCCAAACCGCTTTGCAGTTGTTATTACATTTTTTTTTTAATTAAATGTTTTTTAAATATGTAATTATTAAAAATCTTAAAATGCTTTCTCTATTCCAGCTTTAAATGCAGAGGTGACGCCAACAGTATAAGCGAGCCAATCAAATCCTGATGCCAGCCCAGCCCAACGACCAATGGGGTGAGTTTATCAGTTTGGGGGTGGGACCATCAGTATGTTCAACCAGTGGGTCGAATTGCTGATGCTACTTGTGTAAAAATCATACGCTTTTGCTTTAAGATTTGAATTTCTTGTTTAATTTTATAATGAACAGCAATAGAAGTGATGGTATTAAAAAGTATTTATGTCAGCTCCATTGAGAAAAACATGTTAATGCAATTTTTGTCTGTGCTACATCTGAGAAAAACAATCCTTTAATATCCACACCATTTATTGACACAATAAGTGCTACTGTGTACTTTAAAAAGCTTTGATGTCATTGGGAAAATATAGGAAAATGTATCTGGTTTCATTTCCACAGACCAGAGTTTCACCTCTCATGAAACATTCATGATCCGTTCAAGGTATAACACCAGGCAGTGGCATCTTTAGCACTTGAGGTTAGGAGATGTCTAGAGATGCGTTCGGATGTGAAAATATTCATGTTTGAAAGAAATACATTAAAACATTCAGCAAGAATGGAAATTGTTTTAGTATGTGTTATCAGATGTATGGCATGGTGTGAGACCTGTATGAGATGTATTGTATAATAGATGAGTTAACAGAACTATAAAGTGTTTTCATTATTCTCACTTCAAGATATTACATTTGTATTTGTCTTCAGTACAGTATTCGTCTAATGTGAGAAAAAGTATGATTTGAGTGGTGGTGATAGCCTGAAGGTTATGGAAGTGGGCTTGCAGGTTTAGTTTGAAATAGGGGTGACCCGGGAACTGGAGAATTAACTTGAGATTGCAGGCCTGTTCTATCAGCATTATGCCCTTGAGCACAGCACTTAACCCCATGTGGCTCCATGGAGACTGGCCCTGCAATTAGTGCGCTGCAAGTTGCTTTGGACAAATAGTGTCTGCTTAAGTAACAAGTGACTGATTAGAGCTTCCATCGCTAATTAGTGGATTTTACTATAATGTTGTATTCCGTTCATCAGAGAATTTACTCCGCTTAATGGGATGATGTAATAATTGCTTGAAACACAATCAGCGATCAGGGTGAATCTTGTCTAACCTGTCAAGAGCATGTCTGTGTTTGTGTTTTTATCACCCCAAAACTCAAAAAAGAAATAAGCAAATACGATAAAATCATTCTTCATTATTGAGATTGTTTTGCATCATATTTTCATTGTAATTAAACACATAAACAATTAGGAGATTTTTATTAAAAATAAAAAATCTGATATGCATACTGTAATGTAGAAAAAAATTATATCATATATTCTCAATATTTTATGATATTCTTGTATTATATTATCTGTCATGATAAAGATGCAGAAAATCCAAATATTAAAATTTTTGCATCATGACATTTTCATTCTAATTAAACACATAAACACTCCGAAAATATGACTAAAACTATGAACGTCATAGTATTTGTTTTATTATCAGTACTGTATTTGTAGTACTGCATTTCATTTAAGCTTATTTTAAGAATATTACTATTATAGCATTTTTATTTTAATACGGTCAAAATATTATAGAAGTAATGTCAAAAGCATAACCTTTCAGAATGAAGAGAATTGCTATTATAATATAATATAATTAATAAAATATATTCTTATTTTATGATATTATTGTATTACATTGTCATGAAAAATGCTTAAATCTTAATATTACAATATTTTGCACCATGACATTTTTTTTTTCATTATAATTAAACACATAAATGCTTAGGAAGTTGTTATTAAAAATAAAAAAATCATATTTTCATATTGTAATGCTGATTAAAGCTATATAATTTAACTATATAATAAAATATTACTAAAATTATGAATATAGTAGTGTTTTAGTATCAGTACCATAATATTAGCAGTATTTGTAGTACTACATTTTATTTAAACTAAAAAAAAAAAAAAAACTATTACAAAATTTTTTATATAATGCGGTAAAAAAAGTAGTAGTAGTATCAAAAAGCATAACTTTTCAGAATGAAAAGAATCGCTATAATATAATATAATATAATATAATATAATATAATATAATATAATATAATATAATATAATATAGTATTGTATTGTATTGTCATGAAACATGTTTTAATCTTAATATTATAATATTTTGCATCATGACATTTTCATTATAATTAAACGCATAAAAACACTTAACACTTAATTAAACGCATAAACACTTTATTAAAATAAAAAATCTGATTTTTCATACTGTAATGCAGATTAAAGCTATATAATTTAAAGATAGATAGAATATATCTATATAATGAAGTGATTTGCTATATAATATAATATAATATAATATAATATAATAATTTTATTAGTACTGTAGTCTTAGCAGTATTTGTATTACAGCATTTCATTTAAGCTTATTTTAAACAAAATGTAAAATATTACTATTACAGCATTTTTACTGTAATTCAGTAAAACATATTTAATAATATCAAAATCATAATCTCTCAGAATGGAGAGAATTAATATAATATGCTATATAATATAATATAATATAATATAATATAATATAATATCATTTAATATAATATAATATTATATTATTATAGTAATTATCATTTGTGAGTAAATTAAAACCTGTGGTTTACATTTCTTTAAGAGACTGGCATGTTTTGTTCTAAAATATCAAATGTGAATTTTGTTGTGAAGTTTGCTAATAAGGACTACAACAATTGATACTACAAACTTATGTAATGACCAAACAGCTCTACAGACAACAGAAAAGGGAAGTTTCCCAGCAGTTCTGTAACCCGTATATGTACAAATACAACAGTATACTGTACAGGAGAAATATGAACTGGATGTGTTTGGTATTATGAAACACTAGTGAAGATTTAATAACTTATAGAGATGTCATTTGGTTGAACAGTTGAATTTGGCTTTGTAGCACTTCACCTTATATTTGAAGATTTAGAGCTTTTAAGTTCCTAATGAGTGTAGCGTCCGTTCCCCGTCACAACCTGAGAACTTATTTCCCAATCACTCCGATTATTATGCCACTGACGTTCATTAGCGGCAGACTTTGTCCTTGAGGCAGCATTCCTTCTTGTATTTTTTTTCATACTTCCCTCACACACCTTTCTTTTTGTGTCAATTCCTTCTTAATTGGACGTTTTGTCACCAAACAAGATTTATTACATGGGCCAGAGTGGAACGGAATAGCGCTGAAATTAGAATAAGGTTCCTTCTGAGACTCGGGCACGTCCACCGAGGGTTCCGACCTTGCGGGTCGTTCCCCTGCCGTTGGGTGAGAGGGGGAGGGGGAGGAAGCTCCCACCCCTTCTGAGAGAGAAGGGGGGTGGTGGTGGGAAGGATACAAAGAGAGATACAGAGAGGGTTGAAGGGCTCTTGGGATGCTTCACCAGTGGCCTGAATACCCAGTCTGAAGCTTTATCTACTTATCCATGTCACCTTCAAACCTTGCAAACACTGACGCTCTTTCCTGCCTGTCCGTACAGAGCGATTACAGAGCAGGAGCTGCTGATCTGGACTGTGAGCTGAAGGGGTGTGGTCAGAGGTCACAGTGGGCGGGGTTATCAACAACTGCAATACCTTCAGCTGTTTAGTATTCTTCTATAGAATCTGTTCTAAATGTAAAACCACAGAATGATGAAATGTCACGTTTAAGGCCATCAAAGTGAATGGAATCTATCTATCTATCTATCAATCTATCTATCTATCTATCTATCTATCTAGTCTGTCTGTCTGTCCGTCAGTTGTTCAGTCTATCTATCTATCTATCTATCTATCTATCTGTCTGTCTGTCTGTCTGTCTATTAGTCAGTCAGTTGTTCTATCTATCTATCTAGTCTGTCAGTCTATTTATCTATCTGTCTGTCTATCTGTCTGCCCGTCCGTCCGTCTGTCCGTCTGTCAGTTGTTCAGTCTATCTGTCTATCTATCTATCTATCTATCTATCTATCTATCTATCTATCTATCTGTATGTCTGTCTGTCTGTTTGTCTATTAGTCAGTTGTTCTATCTATCTAGTCTGTCTGTCTGTTTATCTATCTATCTGTCTGTCTATCTATCTATCTAGTCTGTCTGTCTATTTATCTGTCTGTCTGTCTGTCCGTCCATCCGTCAGTTGTTCAGTCTATCTATCTATCTATCTATCTATCTATCTATCTATCTATCTATCTATCTATCTATCTATCTATCTATCTATCTATCTGTCTGTCTGTCTATTAGTCAGTTGTTCTATCTATCTAGTCTGTCTGTCTGTTTATCTATCTATCTGTCTGTCTATCTATCTATCTAGTCTGTCTGTCTATTTATCTGTCTGTCTGTCTGTCCATCCATCCATCAGTTGTTCAGTCTATCTATCTATCTATCTATCTATCTATCTATCTATCTATCTATCTATCTATCTATCTATCTATCTGTCTGTCTATCTATCTATAATCTATTTGTCTATCTGTCCGTCCATCCATCAGTTGTTCAGTCTGTCTATCTATCTATCTATCTATCTATCTATCTATCTATCTATCTATCTATCTATCTATCTATCTATCTATCTATCTATCTATCTGTCTGTCTATCTATCTATCTATCTATCTAGTCTGTCTGTCTATTTTTCTGTCTGTCTGTCTGTCCGTCCATCCGTCCGTTGTTCAGTCTATCTATCTGTCTATCTATCTATCTATCTATCTATCTATCTGTCTATCTGTCTGTCTATCTATCTATAATCTATGTCTATCTGTCCGTCCGTCCGTCTATCCATTAATCTATCTGTCAATCCTTCCATCCGCCTTTCATTCTGTCTTTCTATCTATATATCTGTTGTTCTACCTATAATTCTTGATAATCTATGATTATATTTACTTATCATCTAATCTCTAGATGTTTACATTTGACATTTAACTTAGTCATGTGTAATATGATTATAGAAAAACACGTTAATGGTGTAAATGGGACCTTATTTTTCATTCCCCACTACTTAAACCACCTGTCATGTAGAGATTTTTCACAGCCCATCAATCCCAGATGGATAAAATCAAATCATTCTCATTGAATCTCCTGATTCACTCTGAAATAAGTCACATTATAAAAGTAAAATGGGTTGTTTCATGTTGATTTCAAGCTTATGCAACTAACATTTGGTGCATAAACTGTTTAAAAAAACCAGAGCACCATATTTAACATCAGAACATGATGACACTCCTCACACACAGATGTTTTCTGTATCCATCAATATTCTGTCATTGAGTCATTCACCTTCACTTTACCAGAATGAATGTCTCTCGTTTGACTGCACATATCCTGTTCGCCGAGCACCGAGCAAATTTTTTTTATCCTCTTCTCTCCACGCAAACGACTGCCGAGGTAGAGCTGGCAGGTGTCGTTCCAGATGTTTCTCCCACACTGATGTCATTTAGAGCCAGCTGTTGAGGGAGAGGTGTCTCTGCTCCCCTGTCCGTCAGCGCATGTGGGGAGGAGAGCAGGGGGAGGGCTGGGGGTGAGGAGGCTAATTTCTTTAATTGATTGTAAGTACAGCATGACAGGTCTCCTGATGCGGATGTACAAGCACGGGCCCCGGCACTTAAAACTCAGCCACCAGGGAGGCGATTGATCCGGCCCATCGATCCTCACTCTTTTGCATCAGGCTCTCGAGCGCGGCTGAAGTTCTTGAACAGTTCTAATGGAGAGAGACACTCCTGTATGGCTACAATAACATGACTGCAGGCGCTAAATGCTATGCAGGGACGTGTTGATCATGACCTGTTCATGACACTTCTGGGTTGCTTACAAGTAATGATTTGTGTACTTTTACGTTTACAAGATAGGCTTTTACAAACAGTTCAAGAGAGGCTGTTGCATGAGTGACTGATTTTACATACGTTTAATACAGCTTAAAGGGATAGTTCACCCAAAAATGACAATTCTGTCAGTACTTACTCACCCTCATGTCATTTCAGACCTGCAAGACCTTCGTTCATCTTCAGAACACAAATGAATATATATATTTTTGATTAAATCAAAGAGCTTTCTCGTAAGGTAGTAAGGACACTGTTGTCATAGCTTCATTAAATTAAGTTTGAACCAGTAATGTCACATGGACTATTTTATCAATGTCCTTACTACCTTTCAGGGCCTTGAACGTGGTAGTTGCGTTGCTGTCTATGCAAGGTCAGAAAGCACCTGGATTTCATCAAAAATATCTTAATTTGTGTTCTAAAGATAAACGAAGGTCTTACTGTTTTGGAACAACAAGAGGGTGAGTTTAATGACAGAATTTTCATTTTTGGATGAACTATTCCTTTAAGAGTATTTATAAAATTTGGTAGAAACGGATCCTTAATCAGTAGGTTTGTAGTTTTCAGCCATGTTCAGCCTTGACATATCGGTGTCTTGAATTTACATTTTGGTTAATCAATTCAGAAATTCACAGCAAGTAATTTGCAATTAATCTCAGAATTATTTTTAGTTATAAAAAGGAAAAATGTTCTGCAAGAGCTAGGTTTGGCAATTATTTTGAATGACACATGGAAGACTATGTGAAGGGTTTATTTGCAAAAACAGATTTTTTGCAATTTTTTCAAAAATCATGTTTTTTTTATGTTGTTTCTTGTTTTTATTGTGTTAGTTAGCTGTTTTCTTTTATTTTTTTTTACCTAATCAAAATAACTTAACTGCAGAGTAAAAAAAAAAATACAATTTGAAAATGGTTAAAAACTGAGTTATCTGTTTTTGCTAATGAATTCTTCATATACACTCTAGTTACATATACATTCGTATACAAGTCTCTTCTGCTCACCAAACCTGCATTTATTTGATCCAAATTACAACAAAAACAGTAAAATTTTAAAATATTTTTGCTATTTTAAAATAACTGTTTTCAATTTGAATGTTTTAAAATGTAATTTTTTCCTGTGATTTCAAAGCTGAATTACTTTGTCATCATTACTATAGTCATGTAATCATTCAGAAATTCTGTCAAAAAACATTTATTATTATTATGTTGAAAACAGATAGATTTTTTTCCAGTTTTCTTTGATGAATAAAATGTTATAGAAACACAGAATAGAAAAACAGCATTTATCTGAATTAGAAATCTTTTGTAAGATTATAAATATCTTTATAATCACATTTGATCAATTTAAAGCATCACAAAAAAAGTATTAATTTCTATAATTTCTATAATATATAGAAACAATAATAATAATAAAAAAAGTTTCTTGAACAGCAGATTAGCATATCAGAATGATTTCTGAAGGATCATGTGACACTGAAGACGAGTAAAGATTCTGAAAATGTAGCTTTGATCACAAAAGTAAATTACATTTTCAAATATATTCAAATAAAAACAGTTATTTTAAATAGTAAAAATATTTCAAAATTTTACTGTTTTTTTATACTTTGGATCAAATAAACGCAGGCTTGGTGAGCAGAAGAAAAAAAAACATTAAAAATCTTACTGTTCAAAAACTTTTGACTGGTAATGTACAATTGTTCATATTTGTTAAACTGAATGAAATGTTCAACAGGTACAGAATTTCAGCAATTGAAAGTGCGAATTAACTTATAAAAGGGCAAACGTTAATTTATATGTCACTTACAGAAGAAAATATTACAGCACACTGCCAAATTTTGCATTAGTCAAAGTACTGTCATCCAGGTCAAGTAATAAAATGAGTAAAATTATAAAAAATGGAAGCATGCAAAATGTTCAGTACCATATGCTTTGCATTATTCATGGAATTATTTGTCACCTCTGATCTAGCTACAAGTTTAGTACTGTGAGGACTAGTTAACGCAATTAAAATTCTGCCAACATTTACTCACCATTGTACCCTTGAGTTTTTGCAGTCAAAAAAAATAAATAAATAAATAATAAATTAAAGTGTTTTATCTTTTTTGAAAATAAAAGAAAGTCAATAGGTTCCAATTTTGTTTGGTACCTTAAAATATCTTTGTGTGTGTGTGTGTGTGTCTGCAGAACAAAGTCAGCCATACAGGTTTGGAACAGTATGAGGGAAGCACATGCCAGAATTGCAGTTTTTGGGTGAATTATCAAATCTTTGGATGAGAAGTAATGAATCCGAGTGCCAGAACAGAGATTTGAACCACTAACTTCTCCCTAAGCCTTTGTGTGTATTATCAGTACGTGCCCGTGTATTTTTTTCCCCAATACCCGTCTCCTCCATCACACGATGCCAGCGCTTACGTCTTAACGAGCATCAGATTACCAAACATAATCACCTCCCCGTCACCATGATGGAACCTTATGGCAGCCGTGTCTTCCAGAAGGTTCCATATTAAGCAGGGCTTGATATTTCCACTCATTCGCCCCAAGCCTTGATAACGTTAACCCTTCTAATGAAGCTATTGTGATGCTGTCCAGGGCCATTGTTTTCGCCAGGTCTCTTCTCTTCATCAGCCTGGCGTCCTCCTCGATGGTCTTACCTGTGTCTGTCACAACGGGCAGATGATGGTTTGCTCTCATTTTTTTATCCCTCCTACATGGATGTATTTACATTCAAATTTACAGGCCGTGCTGTTGTTTGAATTCACGCTGGGTGGAAGTGCTGCCAGCAGTATATCTACTTGAGGCGAAATGTCATCTTGCATGGAACTATGGTATAATTTAATAGCAATTAACAGTAAACAATAGTGCGGTGTCCACTCGTAAATCAGCAGACGGGGTGGTGGAGAAGAAAACACAAATGCTCTGTTTCTTTTTTTATCTCTTGCTGATAGAATCTTGACTGACTTTTCACATTCACAGACACTCATATAATTATAGTATGGAACAATGGGTCTAAAAGGATTTTTTTTTTAATCATTGCTATAGCAACAAAATTTATGTTAAAAATAAATAAAAAATAAAGTTTGTTTTGATTAAAAATACATGTTAATTTAATAGCAGCGTTCTGGGCCTTTTATCCCACAGCATGAGGTAAATTGATGCGAGCGTTGATATAGTAAGATCATTTTAAAGAGCATTTATCTCTGTTTTCAATACCCACATCAGCAAATGTGCAACAGTTTTACAGTTTTATTAGCTTTTTATACTGTATATACATTATTGATAATTAGAAAAAAGTCTCTTATGCTCAACAAGGCTTTTATTTAGTCAAAAACTACTGTGAAACAAGTAATTTATGATTAAAAATACTGTTTGTTTTCTATTTTAATGTATTGTAAAATATCATATATTTTTTGGTGCTCAAGAAAAAAATTCTTATAATTATTATTATCAGTGTGTTGTTTTTTTGTTTTTGTTTTTTTTTACGAATAGAACATTTAAAAGATCAGTATTTATTTTAAATTGATTTTTTTCACAATTTCTGAAGATTAGAAAGTTCAAAAGAAGCATGTTTATTTTAAATAGATTTTTAATAGTATTTCTTTTCTTTTCTTTTCTTTTCTTTTCTTTTCTTTTCTTTTCTTTTCTTTTCTTTTCTTTTCTTTATTTTTTATTTTTTTACAATTCTTGATGAATAGAAATTTTCAAAAGAACAGTATTTATTTTAAATATATTTCTTTCCACAATTTTTAATTAATAGAATTTTCAAAAGAACAGTATTTATTTTAAATAGACTTTTTCCCATAATTTTTGATGAATAGAATGTTCAGAAAAACAGTATTTATTTTAAATATTTTTTTCCACAATTTTTAATGAATAGTAAGTTCAGAAGAACACTATTTATTTTAAATAAATATTTTTCACACTTTTTGATGAATTGAAAGTTCAAAAGAACAGTTTTTTTTTAAATAAATATTTTTCCACAATTTTCGATGAATAGAAAGTTCCGAAGAAGAGTGTTTATTTTAACAGAATTTTTCCACAATTTTTGATGAATAAAAGTTTAAAGAACAGTATTTATTTAAAATAGTTATTATTATTTTTTTTTTTTTCCACAAATTTTGATGAATAGAAAGTTAGGAAGAACGGTTTTTATTTAATATAATTATTTTTCACAATTTTTGTTGAATTGAAAGTTCAAAAGAACAGTATTTCTTTTAAATAATTATTTGTCACACTTTTCAATGAATTGAAAGTTCGAAAGAATGATGTTTAAGTAAATATTTTTCATACTTTTTGATGAATTGAAAGTTCAAAAGAACAGTATTTATTTTAAAAAGTTCACAATTTTTGATGTATAGAAAGTTCAAAAGAATAGTATTTATTTAAAAAAAATCACAATTTTTGATGTATAGAAAGATCAAAAGAACAGTATTTATTTTAAAAAAAGAATCACAATTTTTGATGAATAGACAGTTCAAAAGAACAGGATTTATTTCAAACTTCTGTTTTGTTTTGTTTTTTTTTGTATTTTGTATTTTTATATTTTTTTGTGTCAATGTAAAAGGCATTTTTAAATGCATATTTTTTCATTTAGTTTTGTAGGTGTGATGTGACCTAGAGGTGTTTTCGTGTTCATAGTATTTTTAACCAATTTTTAACCAAAATGGCTTAAAGTAAATGGCACCAATTGCCATTACATCATTTTTTTCATTATGATTGCATTCAGCATTTTAAAGTAACAAGCATTGAACTATTAGCTATAAAAACCAAAAGAGCAGAAACGTTTTGCCATCAGATTTTTTTCCTAACTGAACACATTACTGCTGTAACGGCAGTCGCTACTGGGCTGTTTTCAAAAGAATATAAAAAATACATCAATTTTACATTATTTTTGTGGAAACTATCATACTTTGTATGAAAGACTCTTTGATGAATAGAAACAGTGTTTATTTAAACTATTTTATTTGGCTGATTTGAGGGAGTTAATGAAGCAAAAGCAGTCGAAATGAATCTCCAGGCTGAGCAGAGCTGTAATCTGTTGGCTATTTTAGTTTTGATTCGTTTAGCATGTTTTGGTATTTATTTCAGCGTTTTTGGTGGCTTTGTCAATGGTTTATAATATTGCGTGGCATATCAGTGTCCAAACTGGCGAGTGGTAGATTGCTAGCATGATAATACGACTCTATGGTGGCAGAACACCGAGCGTTCACCACAGTAAGACAGAGTTCTCAAGCGCTGCCAGTCGCTGGATGGCAGACAGATGTGCGCTGAGAAGTTCTTTGATGTCACAGTCTTTCAGGAAGGAGATTTCAGCTGTTGTCTGAGCTTCAAGGCAAATGCTACTGCGCCTCTCCTTCTGAACTAGAGATGGCATCTCTATAAAGCGCTCTCTTTAACAATCAGCTTTTACCGTTTGCCTCGTATTCACCATCAGACACCAGTTTAAGTTATTTTGTAGATACGCACAGCATGACTGCTCAGCTCTTAGGGGACGGGAAAAAAAAAAATCTGTATTTTCCCTTTCTATATCCATAGCCAATTAGCATTATGCTACCATAACAATCGTGTATTGTCGAAATTGAGCGGAACGCTGCGGAGGCTTTCTTCCAAGCAAAACAAATTCGAGGTTTACCATAATCTTCCCCTCAGTGGTTTTCAAATCATTTGTTTCTTTTGAGCAGACTGAGGCGCCAGATAAGTAAATAGATAAGATATGAGATGTTAAATGAGGGCTGAGCAGAAGACACAGCTATACAGATAGCATACAGAAACTCAAAGAGTGTTTTAAAAGGCCCCTGGCTGTACCGCCGGGCGAATTTGTGCACCTTAAAGCACAGACATGCTCCATTTTTAGTAATCGTTCCGATTGAATGCAGGAAAACACTGAGATTCTAAGACCAGACTTCAGATCAGGAATCAAAAACCTTAAGATGTTGATTAGCAGAACCAGTGGCAGTATTTGTTCTCCATGAGTATGTGTTACTCAAGGATATCAGTTCAAATAAACGGTTGGGAAGTGTGTGTTTGACATCTAATTATATCTTTATCTTCACCTTCCAACAACGAACTAACAGTAACACTTCCAAGTAAATGTCCTAGGCGTTACATTTGCATTTGGATAAGAATAGCAAATGGGATTTACAAGAATGTAAAGGACTGAAGTAAATACGTTAGGGAATTGACAATTTGCTCAAAGTAATTGCACAATGCCAATAAAATAAAATAAAATAAAATAAAATTTTCCTTGTTGGAAATTATACAGTATTGTTATAAAAAGTTTTCTATGGTGTCCGTAAGGTTGCGTTTTGAAAACAGTAATACTATGAAATATTATTATAATTAAAATTAATTACTTAAATACTTTCTATTTTAATATAATTTTAAATTTCATTTATTTCAGTGATGGCAAAGCTGAATCTTCAGCATCATTACTCCAGTCTTCAGTGACATGATCCTTCAGAAATCATTTTAATATGCTGATTTGGTGCTCAAAAAAAAAAAAAAAGATCTTATTCAAAATACTTTTTTAAAAAAAAATTTGGCATGATTTTTAATGAATAGAAAGTTAAAAAGAACAGTATTTATTGTATTTTATTATTCTATTCTTTGAAAAATCTGTATAAAAGTCACTTCTTAATATTTTGTGTTAATGTAAAATTAATTTAGCAATACAATTTTTTCTTTTAGATTTGGGGATGTGATGTGACCTAAACATGTTTTCATGTTCATAGTAGACACTTTTTAACCAAAATGGCTTACAACAAAGGGCATAAACAACATTAAACGGCACCAAGTGCCATGAGATGATGTTTTCATTATGATTGCATTCAGTGTTTAGCAAAATTATTATTATAATTTAAAGTAATTGCTTTCTATTTTAATATAAATTAAATTTTAATTTATTTGAGTGATGGCAAAGCTGAATTTGCAGCATCACCACTCCAGTCTGCAGTGTCACATAATCCCTCAGATATCATTCTAATATGCTGCTGCTAAAAAAATCTTATTAAAAAAATGCATTTTTATTTATTTATTTATTTTATTTATTTATTTATTATTATTATTTTTTTTTTTTTTGATGAATAGAAAGTTCAAAAGAACAGTGTTTATTTTATTTTATTGTTTTATGTTTTGTAAAAATCAGTATAAAAGTCATTTCTTGATATTATGGTGTTAATCTAGAAATAATTTATTAATACAAACTTTTTTCTTTTAAATTTGGGGGTGTGAGGTGACCTAGACTTGTTTTCATGTTCATAATATTCAATTTTTAACCAAAATGGCTCACAATAAAGGGTACAAATCACATTAAATGGCACCAAGGGCCAAGACATGATGTTTTCATTATGATTGCATTCAGTATTTAGAAAAAATATTATTATAATTTAAAGTAATTGCTTTCTATTTTAATATCATTTGTAATTGTATTTCAGTGTTCAGTGTCACATGATCCTTCAGATGATCCACATGATCCTTCTTATTAGAAAAAAACTTATTAATAAAAACTTTATTTTATTATTTTATGTTTTGTAAAAATCAGTATCAAAGTCATTTCTTAATATTTTTGCTTTAATGTAAAAATCATTTATTAATACAAACTTATTTTTTCTTTTGGATTTGGAGATGTGATGTGACCTAGACGTGTTTTCGAGTTCATAGTAGACACTTTTTAACCAAAATGGCTTACAATAAAAGTTACAAATCACATTAAATGGCACCAAGTGCCATGACATGATGTTTTCTTTATGATTGCATTCAGTATTTAGAAGTAACAAGCATTGAACTATTAGCTATAAAAATCAAAAGAGCAGAAACTTTTGCCATCAGACTGGTTTCCTAACTGAACGCATCACTGCCGTAACGGCAGTCACTGCCGGGCCATTTTTAAAAGAATATAAAAAATGAAATGTACCGTACATCTATTTTACAGCTGTGGAAAATGGGGTCGCTAGTGTCCTGGTCATGATAAATTCACTCCATGACATGATTCTGAAGATGCCATACACCTCTAATCTTTTTATTAGAAATCGTCTGCTGTTTGTAATGAAAACACTGGCAGCTTACGGTAATCACTGCAACCAATCTCTGCTTCTATTTCATCCGGCTGAATGATGTCATAAACAGGAACACATTCAATACATAATTTCTACACTTGATGAATACTAGCCCCAAGCGCTTGGGCCCTGCGATGCTTTTGGCCCGAATCAAATCCCCACCATTTGTATAGAATAATCGCATTACGGCGGAAGAAAGGATCAAGAAAAACTGCCGTGACGTACCGCGTTTAGCATGTAGTGCGTTTGGTACAAAAGAGAACATTTTACATGTGTGTCATAACACAGACCGTCGCAGGCCGGCTGCGTTTTACCCGGACGAGCGCTGAAGATGAAGTGTGTGACATAGGCGAGGGAGAGAGAGGGATGACACCTTGACAGAATTAACACACGACGGCGGACGCCGGGGCCCCTGCGCGTGTCCCCCCTCCTCCCCGCCGGTCTGGCTCGACACCGAAAATCTTTATCTGTTATATGATGCATGAAAACACACTGTCTTGTTTTAGAACTGTACGCAACCTCTGACCTTCCCACCACAGATGCAATGTGACCCCTCAGTCGCCATCCATTTCTGTGGCTGAGCAGATTCTATGAATTTTTATTAACGCCTCTTCTTTTTTTTTTCCTGCTTTTTTGTCGCCGTCTCTTGACTCGTGACTTGAGCCTTTAAACAAATTGCTTGACACTTTGAAAATGAAGCTCTAGAAGTGGCCTGAGATAAGTCTGTGTTTTCTCACTCTACCTGTGTTTTCTTTTTTTAAGGTGTGTATATTGCAAAAGTATGAGGAGAGAGAGAGAGAGAGAGAGAGAGAGAGGTGGTCCATAAATGACAGGGTGGTTCAGTTTGACTTGGTTAGTACACATTGTTCTTTGCGTTTTCTAATTGCATAAGTTATCATGTTTCATATAGTTTTGTGTTAAAGATACATTTAATAGGCAAAAGCTAAGTCCTCTTTTCATATTGTTGCTCAACAAGTGCTCAGAAGAACTTGAGATATACGTTACGTGGCAAAAAGTATGTAGATACCCAAACAGCACATCTGTGCTGAACAGTGTTGGGCATTATTGAACAGGTTGTTGAGCTTAGTGAACGTTTAATTAAATAGGTATTGGTTTTTCTAACAGCTTATGCTCTTCTAGGAACGTTTTTCATTAGATGTTGAAAGTGTTTAGTGGTTCAGGTTAAGCTTAGTTGAGAGCAGTCATGTTTTTCAAAGCTTAAAATCTTAACATACCATGGCACACGGTCTTTACTTTTTATTTTACATTTACAAATGCTTTTGTCCAAACTGTATAGAAGCCTGTTTCTGCCACTGGTAATTGCCACTTTTTAATCTCACAGTTCTGACTTTTTTCTCAACAAATCTGACTTTTTTTTTTAAAGAATTTGTTGCAGTTACAAGTTATAAAATATGTATTGCATGATATAAACTCAGAACTTCAAAAAATACTCAAAGTTGCAATTCTGAGAAATAAAGTCAGAATTGTGAGATACAAACTCACAATTCTGACTTTTTTCTCAGAATTGCAAGTTTATATTTTGCAGTCGTGACTTCTGTTCTTGCAATTGCGAGTTTATATCTAGCGGTTCTGACTTTTTTTTTCCGCAATTATGAGTTTTTATCTTTTTCTCAGAACTGTGAGATATGAATTGCGAGTTATACTGTCCAATTCTGAGGGGGGGAAAACTATGTTCTCAGAATTTTATATCTCACAATTCTGACTTATTTACTCGCAATTGCATGTTATAAAGTCAGAATTGCTAGATATAAACTTGCAAATCTGAAAAAACTCACAGTTGCAAGATATAAACTTTTTTCCTCGCAATTGCAAGTTTATATCATGCAATACTGACACAAGTGCGAGTTTGTATCATACAAGTCTGAGAAAAAAAGTCAGAATTGTGAGATAAAAACTCATAATTGTGAGACACAATGTAAGAAGTGTCAGAATTGTAACCTTTTTAAAACATTTTATCCAGTAGCAGAAACAGACTTCCATAAAATTTACTTAAGGATGAGGGTTATTTAACCTTAAGGAGTCAATATTGTTAGCAGTGAAGCAGTTTTGAACTTTTTGAAACTTTTGAAAAAACTTTTCTGTTGATTAGGCAATAGCTTTATTTAAAAATAAAACAATGGGCAGTTAATGCGTATTTGATTTCAGTTTTGTTAAAAAAAGGAAAGCTTGCATTTTTGTGTTCTATTATTGTCTGTAGACTTTAATAAAATATTAAAAAGTTAATGTTAATTTTAATTTTGTAAATGGATTTTACACTGAAAGAAAAATGGTGTAGAAACAATTTTCACTCAGAAATTAATTAATTTTTTTTCAAAAATGAAACACATTAATTAAACATGAAATTTTGAAATCATGAAATTGTATTTTCTTGTAAATTGTACTTATTTATTTATTTATTTATTTTTAAACAGTGTAGTATAGTTTTTTTTAATTGTTTTTTTTTTTTCTTCAGGTTTAATTTTTTTTTTATTTTCCATCATGTACTTACCCTCATAATCATTCCAAACCTGCATTATTCATATTTGTATTGGCTTGCAGAGCAATATTTGTTTTATCATTTACTGAAGTCCACATTCAGATCTGGTGGATTAATGTTACTCATGAGAATGTCTTTGTTGACATAAGTCCACAGAAGAACGATGAGAAGAAAAACTGCAAAAACTTCATTGGTTCTCATGTGAATCATCAACACAGCAGATTTGAATGTGAGGAAGTGAAGTCTGTTAATACCTGAAACACTCCAAACTTTGAGGAGCAGTATTTTAAACTAAGAATAAAGTGAGAATGTTCTTTATATTCGTGTGGAGTAACTGTTCCTGAACTGCTTATGTCAAGCATAATGTAAATGCATGTCTTTCCTTATGCAAGCCTGGATAACATCCATGCAGAAACAAGTCAATGAATTCTTGGAAGGTTTACTTTTTCTTCTTTTTCTTCCCTTAAACCGAACCCCATGGTGCATTGGAATTAGGGAGCCCACGCTGTCTGTACAGCACATTTCCGCTTGTAGATTTTGATTAAAGACTTTAAATGGTGAGGCAGATATGCTGCCATCTTTAGAGGCACTGACATCCCCAGTGTGGCGTAGCGTCCCCAGGTCCCACACAGTGTTCTGAATGCATCAATTAGCACAATCAGCGGTCCCCACCCCCTCTGCTTTACATCCCATTTTAATATCTCATTGGGAAAGCTGCAAAAGGGATACAATTAATTTTTGACACAAAAATGAAGGTGCTAATTCATTCGCGAGAAGTTCTATTCTTACTACATGTTGATTAATTTTGTGCTTTTTTATTTATTTTTCGGGACTTTGCTCAAACTTTGGTAGCCTGTTGAGTGTCACATCAATTCATCTGTATGCACAAGCTCCTCTTACTAAACGTTTCATCAGCATTAACTTTACTGTGAGGACGAAGTTTAATAACCAGCCTCTTTTCAATTTTTATCAAATGATCCCAAAATCTTTATTGTGAGGAATTAAGATGCTTATCATGCAATCCTGGCTCTTCCAAGCTTTATAATGGCAGTTTATGACTGTTGAGATTTGAATAAAAAAAAAAAAAAAACGCATCCATCCATCATAAAAAGTTCCACACAGCTCCAATGGGTTAATAAAGGCCTTCTAAAGCAAATTGATGCATATATATATACAGTAGTCAACATTTTGTCAAATCCTAAAACCAAAACGATACCCATTCTTGTCATAGGACAACTTTGATGAACTTTTTTTGATCCACTTCAAATGTTGACTGTTTATGAGTTACATTTAAAGCAGTGTCACATCAGCTTCAAGTTCATCAGCGGCAACTTTTAAAGTAACAGCAGCCAAAATATCCTAATAACCAGCTGCTGTGAGGTCTGTTAATCAAAGAACAAATTAAAAAAAAGGAGATCAATAACTGCTGTATTTAAGTTTTATCTTTATATAATTTAGAATTTAGTGTTTGATAACTTTATTTAATTAGGCTATATTTTCTTGCCGAAAGGCACAGGTAGCTATATGACATTTATTATAATAGGGTTTATGTGAAGATTGTTTTAAGTTCACTGAAATGAGAAATTATTTTTTTAAAGTCTAATAAATGTTAAAGTGATAGCTCTTAATTATACTGTAATGTTGAATGGCTATAGTCAATGGTTAAATAATAGGGAAAAAATCATAGAGACATCAGTTGGTATCAGTGATTCTTCAGTCATATAAAAGATGGCATTAAACAAATATGAAAAATGTGCGTTCTTTATGTTGTTTTTCTATTAATTTGAAGATTAAATGTGAAATTATTGCAATATAGAAGTATAATTAAAAACTTTGTCAGATGTAATTTAACGTGATTAATTTCAGAAAAAATGTGCGATTAATTATTTTTAGCGATTGACGCCACTAATATATATCTACAGTGGGTACGGAAAGTATTCAGACCCCCTTAAATTTTTCACTCTTTGTTATATTGCAGCCATCTGCTAAAATCATTTAAGTTCATTTTTTTTTCCTCATTAATGTACACAGAGCACCCCATATTGACAGAAAAACACAGAATTGTTGACATTTTTGCAGATTTTTTAAAAAAAGAAAAACTGAAATATCACATGGTCCTAAGTATTCAGACCCTTTGCTGTGACACTCATATATTTAACTCAGGTGCTGTCCATTTCTTCTGATCATCCTTGAGATGGTTCTACACCTTCATTTGAGTCCAGCTGTGTTTGATTATACTGATTGGACTTGATTAGGAAAGCCACACACCTGTCTATATAAGACCTTACAGCTCACAGTGCATGTCAGAGCAAATGAGAATCATGAGGTCAAAGGAACTGCCTGAAGAGCTCAGAGACAGAATTGTGGCAAGGCACAGATCTGGCCAAGGTTACAAAAAAAATTCTGCTGCACTTAAGGTTCCTAAGAGCACAGTGGCCTCCATAATCCTTAAATGGAAGACGTTTGGGACGACCAGAACCCTTCCTAGAGCTGGCCGTCCGGCCAAACTGAGCTATCGGGAGAGAAGAGCCTTGGTGAGAGAGGTAAAGAAGAACCCAAAGATCACTGTGGCTGAGCTCCAGAGATGCAGTCGGGAGATGGGAGAAAGTTGTAGAAAGTCAACCATCACTGCAGCCCTCCACCAGTCGGGGCTTTATGGCAGAGTGGCCCGACGGAAGCCTCTCCTCAGTGCAAGACACATGAAAGCCCGCATGGAGTTTGCTAAAAAACACCTGAAGGACTCCAAGATGGTGAGAAATAAGATTCTCTGGTCTGATGAGACCAAGATAGAACTTTTTGGCCTTAATTCTAAGCGGTATGTGTGGAGAAAACCAGGCACTGCTCATCACCTGTCCAATACAGTCCCAACAGTGAAGCATGGTGGTGGCAGCATCATGCTGTGGGGGTGTTTTTCAGCTGCAGGGACAGGACGACTGGTTGCAAGCGAGGGAAAGATGAATGCGGCCAAGTACAGGGATATCCTGGACGAAAACCTTCTCCAGAGTGCTCAGGACCTCAGACTGGGCCGAAGGTTTACCTTCCAATAAGACAATGACCCTAAGCACACAGCTAAAATAATGAAGGAGTGGCTGTTCTTGAATGGCCCAACCAGAGCCCTGACTTAAACCCAATTGAGCATCTCTGGAGAGACCTAAAAATGGCTGTCCACCAACGTTTACCATCCAACCTGACAGAACTGGAGAGGATCTGCAAGGAGGAATGGCAGAGGATCCCCAAATCCAGGTGTGAAAAACTTGTTGCACCTTTCCCAAAAAGACTCATGGCTGTATTGGATCAAAAGGGTGCTTCTACTAAATACTGAGCAAAGGGTCTGAATACTTAGGACCATGTGATATTTCAGTTTTTCTTTTTTAATAAATCTGCAAAAATGTCAACAATTCTGTGTTTTTCTGTCAATATGGGGTGCTGTGTGTACATTAATTAGGAAAAAAATGAACTTAAATGATTTTAGCAAATGGCTGCAATATAACAAAGAGTGAAAAATGTAAGGGGGTCCGAATACTTTCCGTACCCACTGTGTGTATATATATATATATGCAGTATATATTTTGTCTATGGTGTCAATTATAGTTTTTAAAAAGAGAATAGAAATCTGCAAAAATTGGTATCGGCCAAGAACATTGCAATCAGTGCATCTCTATATTTAAAACTTTCTAAACTGTAATCTCTAGCTTCTGCTGTCACACACGCATTCATGAGAGAGTGGTGTTCCAGTGGATGACGTAGGATGTAGGTGTAGCTTAAACTCAGGTCAGAAGTGGTGAACGTGAAAGTGCAGAGAGCAAAACAAAACACAGATCACAAATTAGGAGTACAAAACGAAGATTTGTAAAGAAAAATGTTGGAGGATTTCGATATAAGCCAAGAGGAGACTGATTTTCCTTTTCTGTAAACAAAACTTGGTCTTCAAGGTACTAGCACTTTCTCACTGGAGCTACACCTGTGTCCTACGTCATCCGCTGAAACGCCACTCTCTTGTGAACAGGCATACAACAGTTAGTGGAAGCTAGAGATTATGGTTTATAAAGTTCTAAATATGGACATTTTTCTTACACAAACACATCAGTTCACTTCAGCCTTTATTAACCCATCGGAGACGTGTGGAGTACTTTTTATGATGGATGAATGCACTTTATTGGACTTCAAAATCTCAACACCCATTCACTGTCATTGTAAAGCTTGGAAGAGCCACAACATTTTTATATATTTTATATAACTCCATTTGTATTCGTCTGAAAGACGAAAGTCATATACAACTAGGATGGCTTGAGGGTGAATAAATCATGGGGAAGTTTTCATTTTTGGGTGAACTATCCCTTTAAGAATGAATTTCTGCATATTAGAATTCTGAAGGATCATGTGACACTGTAGACTGGTGTAATGACTGAAAATTCAGCTTCCCATCACAGGAATAAATTACATATCAAAATATTTTAAAATAGAAAACAGTTATTTCAAATTGCAATAATATTTCTGTGTTTTGATCAAATAAATGCAGCCTTGGTGAGGATAAGAGACTTTTTTTTAAGAGCGTTTCAGCGTGTATATGTAGTTTATAATTTCTACAAAGAAAATTAAATCTATTTTAAAACTTTTTTTGGCATTGTGGAATTGCTTTTAGCAAATTCTCATTACCCTAAAAAAAATGGCAACATTGCAGACCCCAAATTTTTCACATGTATCCCAACATTCAAAGAAGAAGCGATGGCAGCCCCCTTGAACGACAACACAGTGCCCGTTGTCACTCCACTCAACTCCACACTACGCCAGTCCATCAACCGCACGCTGCTCTGCCATCCAGTATTTAATTAGCCTAGTATTTATTTTCAAAATGTCATCACCTACTTCGGCTAGAAATAAAGAAAAATGAAGGCAAAGGAGCGTAGTTGTGTAAATCAGTGAGTTTTTTTCTGTCTTTCAGGGCTCGGTAAAATGTTAATGCTTTGTAAATCAGCAGGGATTTACCACTGATATACTCGGGAGCAACAGGCTGGTCTTATCCCATTGTCTAATAGGGTTAAAATATTTCAACATGCCAGTCAGCCGCGACCATCTCCACCGCAAACATTGGGAAAAATGATATTAAATCACAGATGCACGTTTGTGCTAATGACTGGGGTGCCACTGCATATTTCAGCACTAATTCATTAAGGCGGGGACGGGGGACAGGGGGACACTGGGAGATAGTCGGAGCTGGGCGAATCTCCGCTGCCTGATTGAGGCTGTTATGTTTTATGGGAGCCATTTTTCAAAAACCGCCCATGACAGCACTTGAGGTTATTAAACTGCTGGATCAAACGAAAGACTGAGGAGAGATAGGGGAAGAATAGAGGTTACGGAAGTTCAGACGTCGAACGTCGACGGTCAGGTGGACGGGGGGGGGGGTGTAATTGGAGGGAGAGGACGCGATTGGAGGTGTTGTTGGGCAGGATAGTCTGTGAACTCACGACCAGAGATGTTAATTTATAGGTAAAGCATCAGGTGTGCCACGTTACAAGCTATCTGTGTCGTGATGCCTGTTGTAAAATGGATCATTTTTGTTAGACTGACTGGATGATCTTAGGGATGCACTGATATGAAAATTTCAGTAACACTTTATTAACTAAGAATGAACAATACTTCTACAGTATTTATGTTAATTTCAGCATTTACCAATGCATTATTAAAATCACAAGTTCTGTTTGTTAACATTAGTTAATGCATGTGAACTCACATGAACAAACAATGAACTACAGTATTTTTATTAACTAACATTAACAAAGATTAATAAATAGTGAAGTAAATGTATTGTTTATTGTTTGTTTATTGTTAACAAATGACATCTTATTGTATTAGTGGCCTGATGCCACGATAATAATTATTATTATTTTATAAATAATAGATAACAGATAATAGAAATGATAGAAAATAGATATTTTATTGTAATTTGTATAACTATATATATAATAATTGTAATTAGTAATTATATGTTTTACAGATAACATTAATATTAATTATTTTTAGATGTTAGATCATTAGTATTATATTAATAACTGTAACTGTTAATATTTTTCATAAGTGGTAATTCTTTTTTTTATTTTAATTTACAGATAACAAATAATTATATTATATACCTAGGTATCAGATAATTAATATTTTATTAATATATATATATATATATATATATATATATATTTTTTTTTTAGAGATAACAGATAATTAGTATTTTATTGATAACCGTTAATAGTAAATATTGTACAATAACCATATGTTTAAAAATATTTTACAGGTAACCAATAATTATATAGATATCAGATAATTAATATTTTAGTGTTATTATTGTTGTTGTTTTTTTTTTTTTTACAGATAACAGTATTAATTAGTATTTAGTGTTTTATCGATAACTGTTAATTGTTAGTATTTCCCTAATAACCATACTTATTAGTATTTTACTTATGACAGATAATTACTAATATTTTACAAATGTAGATAATTAGTATTTTATTTATAACCATTAATTATAAATATTTTCCAATAACCATATTTTATTTTATTTTATTTTATTTTATTTTATTTTATTTTATTTTATTTTTGTATTTTATTTTATTTTATTTTATTTTATTTTATTTTATTTTATTTTATTTTGTATTATTTTATTTTATTTTTTACAGATACTCAATAATTATATTATATAACTAGGTATCAGATAATTAATATTTTATTAATAACAGATCATTTTATTTTTTTGACAGATAACAGAATTTTTTTATTTTATTCATAACCATTATTGTTAATATTTTCCTAATCACCATACTTAATAATAACTGATCGTTATTAATGTTTTATAGATAACGTTATAAATATTGAAATTTCAACAATATAACAAATCTTACGTTAAGTAAGTATTATATTTGTGAAATTAAATAATATTTAATTTCATATTAATATTTAATATATTAAAATTAAATAAATAAATAAATAAATTTGTCTTGCTTATTTTACCATTACTACTAACATTAAAAAGTTACATTTGACTTTTGATATATTTGCATCCCTAATAAATATTCATAAATGTAACTATTATTTAAAACTGTCTTTTTTTATCACATTTCTTTTGCTACCAGGCTGAGTTGCAGTAGCTTTACCATAGTAAAGTAGGTTAAGCGCGCCCTGATTCCATGGTAAAATCACAGTAACGCATGGCCTCTTGCAGCTTATTGTTTTAGTGTAAGTTATATTAAATGCATAGATAATAATTTAGGTTGACAAACGCTTTAGCTCTCTGAAAACGCTTGTTTAAAGCTCTCGCTTGAAAACATGACAAATGGCCGCTATACGAAATCATTTATTGAGACGTAGAAAATGTTGTCATAGACAATCTATTTACATTGTGATATGCATCCCTCACGTGTGTATGAATGTGTGGGAGATAGCAAGGTGGAGATAGTGCGTGTGTGTGTGTGTTGCAGACTATGAGAATTTTTTTCTGGTGTCAGCTTTGATTCAGGTGTGTGGAGTGGAGGAGAGAGAGGAGAGAGGACACATTTGACCGTTCTGACCTTGACACACAAACCAGCAGATTACACACACACACAAACACACACACGCCACTCACACACCACATACTCGCTGAGCTTTAAACCATGCCCTTCTCCTTCAAAGAAACACTTTCATTTTTCTCCACAAGGAGAATTCAACATATTTAAAGGAGAAGTTCACTTCCAGAGCAACAATGTACAGATAATTTACTTACCCCCTTGTTATCCAAGATGTTCATGTCTTTCTTTCCTCAGGTGTAAAGAAATTGTTTTTTGAAGAAAACATTTCAGGAATTCTCTCCATATAGTGGACTTGCAATGCAAAATACAATTTAAATGCAGCTTCAAAGGGCTCTAAACAATCCCAGCTGAGGAAGAAGGGTCTTATCTAGCAAAACGATCGGTCATTTTCTGAACAAAATTACAATTTATATACTTTTTAACCTCAAATGTTTGTCTTGTCTACACTGTAAAAAACAATTTGTTGAGTCAACTTAAAATAATTTGTTACCTGGCTGCTTTAAAATTTTAAGTTCAGTCAACTCAAAAAAAGTTTATTCAGCTTGAAATGTTAAATTATACTATATGAGAACTTAGCTATCTGAGTTGATTCAACTTAAAATTTTAAGGCAGCTGAGTTACTTACCCATCTGTTAAGTTTAGCAAACACAAATATCTAAGTTGTTACTTAGTACAACTTAACATTGTTGACTAAACTTATTTGAGTTGACTAAACTTTAAATTTTAAGGCAGCAGGGTAACAAATTATTTTAAGCTGACTCAACAAATTGTGCTTTTTTATCTTTTACAGTGTTTGAGTCTGGCAGTGAACTCTGTTAAGTTTAGCAAACACACATTCAAGACAGTCAGAGTAGGTCAAAACACTTCCATCTCATTTATTTCTCCAACTTCAAAATCATCCTACAGGGCTGCAGAAGTACAGACCCAGTGTTTATAAAGTGAACATGCAACAAAGGTCAAACACCCTTTACAAAAAAAGCTAAATCAGCCATGTAGAACGATTTTGAAGTTGGAGAAGAAAATGAGATGGGAGTTTTTCGACATACCCTAACTGTCTTGAACTGGAATACACTGAGTTCACGCAGAGCTAGACAAGACAAGCATTTGAGGTTAAAAAGTATATCAATTGTCAGTTTTTTTTAGAAAATGACTGATCGTTTTGCTAGATAAGACCCTCCTTCCTCGGCTGAGATCATTTGGAGCCATTTGAAGCTGCATTTAAACCACAGTTTGGAAGTTTAAACTTGCGGGCACCATTGAAGTCCATTATATGGAGAGAAATCGTCAATCTTTACAACTGAAGAAAGAAATACATGAACACCTTGGATGACAAGGGGGTGAGTAAATTATCTGTAAATTTTTGTTCTGGAAGTGAACTTCTCCTTTAACTTAATGTCAGAATAATATGCGTGATTAATTGGGAAGTAGAGAGCAGCTCGTGAAAATCTGTATGTTCATACGTTCACTTCCATGAACTGACAGCACTCTCAACTCACTCCAACTTGGTCTTCTCACTGATTAAAATAATCCTCAAAATGGCACATTTGACTTTATTTTCTGACATCGCAAACCCTCCCCTCCAACACAGTCAAACACACACTCAAATATGAATATCAGCACACCCAAAGGAAAATTGCTTTAGCTGAGAGGTTATAATTCACCCAAAAATTATAATTCTGTCATTATAACTCACCCTCATGTCGTTCCAAACCTGTAAGACCTTCATTCATCTTACAAAGATATTTTTGATGAAATCCAAGAGCTTTCTGACCCTGCGTAGACGGCAATGCAACTGACATATTTAAGGTCCAGAAAGGGCCAACCTTAATTTTATGAAGTTACGAGAATACTGTTTGTGCACAAAGAAAACAAAAATAACGACTTTATTCAACAGCATCAGAGACTATCAGTTAAGTTTTGTCACATTCAAAAGTTTCCGTATCAAGGCACCAATCCATCCACATGCAGATGTTTGTGTGCACGTGCTGATAGGTGTCTATTAGCGTAAATGCGAGTTTGAGAGCGTGCAAGTGTGTGCACGTTAGCGTCGACGGCGCAGCGGTAGCGGCGTCAGTCAAGGAGCTGTGTGTTCCTTGCTTATTACCGCTCTCTCCCTGAGGAACGCATCACACATCGTCAGTGGCAGGCTGGGAGAGGAAGTCCCCAGCGGGAGAGAAATATCAGGGGAATCAGGATTCATTTAGCCCTTAAGAGCCTCTCCCCTGTCTACTGCACACAAACACACGGCTGCAGATAGCAACTGATAACCATCGCAGTAGAATGTACTACCATAGAGTGGCCCGGTGCACAAATTCCCGCTCTCTGAGGAGGGCCACCCATCCCTGACACCATGTGGGCTGCGCGGAGTGGATTACTGCTCTCAGATGAAGGCTACAGACATAAGCGCCTGTGAAACTGCTCGTTCATTTTGAGCCACGTAATGGTGGCCTGTAAGTCAAAATGGCAGACGGGTGCCTGCTGTGATGGACCGCGGCCTGTGTTCTGGGCGGGACGTTTGAGTTCAATTCAGGGTAGAGATACGCTCTACACGATCCCAGACGAGGAATAAGGGTCTTATGTAGTGAAACGATTGGTCATTTTCAAAAAAATATACATTTATGTACTTTGTGTTCACATTGGAAAGGTCACACATGACATTGGCGGAAATGCTATGTGTTTACAAAGCGAACGTGCAAAGAAAGTCAAACACCGTTTACATAAAAGGTAAAACAACGTTGGACAATTTTGAAATTGGAGGAGGAAATTAGATGTTTTTCGCCCCTTTTTGAATCAAAGTACACAGATAAAGAACTAAACTTGACCTTTCCAACGTGAAAGACTAGTGTTTCTGGTTTAAATATATATACATTTTAAGACCCTTATTCCTTGGGTGGGATTGTGTAGAGCCTTTTGAAGCTGCATTGCAACTGCAATTTGGAACATTGGCTCCCATTGAAGTCCACTATATGGAGAAAAATCCTGGAATGTTTTCCTTAAAAGCTTAATTTCTTTCGACTGAACAAGGAAAGACGTGAACATCTTGGATGAACGTTAGGAAATTTTAATTCTGGAAGTGAACTAATTCTTTAATGATACCAGGGATTTGCAACATTTTTTTTGTCTTTTCTCTGTGATTGAGATGCTGTGCTCTCTCTGGACTGTCGGAATGAGTAATTGAAGTTTAGCTGCAGTTGTTACAGTTTTCTCTGAACACAATTTAAATACATGGATGACATACTCATTGATTTTAATCTCTGATGCTAGTGATTAGTGCATGTAGATTCACATGGTAAACCAGAATGGAGCTGTGAAATCTATAAGTGCAATCTTCACACGAATAAAAAAACAGATTACTAGATGTGCCCTACTTTGATATGCTTTTTTCCCGCAGATTATATAAATTCTTGTATCTTATAAATGTCAGTGTCGTCAAAGTGTTTGGTTTGCTAAGATACATGCAACTGAGGCTTGAGGGCACTTTCCATGAATAGGGTACAAAATGGAATCTAAAATGGAACAGGTTTGTTTTTCCTTTATTTTTTGCAATTTGTTCAATCAGTTGAGGTCAAAAGTTTCAGAATCTTTAAAAATGTTAATTATTTTACAAAAGTAAGAGGGATCATACAAAATGCATGTTTTTGTTTATTTAGTATTAACCTGAATAAGATATTTCACATAAAAGATGTTTACATATAGTCCACAAGAGAAATTAATAGTTGAGTTTATAAAAATGACCTGGTTCAAAAGTTTACATCCCCTTAATCTCCTTGATTCTTAATACTGTGTTGTTACCTGAACGATCCACAGCTGTGTTTTTTTGTTTAGTGATAGTTGTTCATGAGTTCCCTGCTGTTCTTCAGAAAAATCCTTTAGGTCCCACAAATTCTTTGGTTTTTCTGCATTTTTGTGTATTTGAACCCTTTCCAACAATGACTGTATGAGTTTGAGGTCAGTCTTTTCACACTGAGGACAAATGAGGGACTCATATGCAACTATTATAGAAGGTTGAAAAAACTCACTGATGCTCCAGAAGGAAACACGATGCATAAAGAGCCGGGGGGTGAAAACTTTTTGAATTTGAAGATCAGGGTAAATGGAACTTATTTAGTCTTCTAGGAAGCATGTAAGTATCTTCTGAAGGGCAGTGCTAAATGAAAAATAAGAAAAATGTACACATCTCCATTCGTTTCAAAAGTTTTCACCCCCAGCTCTTAAAGCATATTTTTTCCTTCTGGAGCATCAGTGAGCATTTGAACCTTCTGTAATAGTTGCATATGAGTCCCTCAGTTGCCCTCAGTGTGAAAAGATTGATCTCAGAATCATACAGCCATTGTTGAAAAGGGTTCAAACACACAAAAATGCTGAAAAACCAAAGAATTTGTGGGACCTGAAGGATTTTTCTGAAGAACAGCAGGCAGTTTAACTGTTCAGGACAAGCAAGGGACTCATGAACAACTATCATTAAACAAAAAAACACAGCTGTGGATCATTCAGGTAACAGCACAGTATTAAGAATCAAGCGTATGTAAACTTTTGATTTAACTATTATTTTCTCTTGTGGACTATATGTGAATGTCTTTTATGTGAAATAAAATATCTTACTCAGGTCAGTGCTAAGTAAACAAAAACATGCATTTTGCATGATCCCTCTTATGTTGGTAAAATAATTAACATTTTTAATGATTCTAAAAGGGGGTGTAAACTTTTAACCTCAACTGTATATAAATAATGTCTCAAAAATGTTACATTTTTGTAAATTTGATGTTTCCTAGCAATAAAAATTAAATACAAATACAAAAGACAAAATGTAAATAAATAAAACCAAATGTTGGTTAATGGATAAATGTATTTTTTTTTTTCATTTAAAAGGTTTCATGGAATGTGCCTGGTGTGTACTATAATCTGGTTTGGCCTTGCCTGAGCAAACCACAGGTGAGCGTCCGTGTGTATGTGTGTGTGTGTGCATGTAGAGAGAGAGGCCCAGCAGATCATGTCCCGCCACACCACAGGAGTGATAAGAGGGAATAAGCTGTCAGTGGCGCGCTGGTCGGACCGTATTGTTCATATTTAGATGGGAGAACAATACAGCACTGTCAGGCTCCTATAGCTCATAATCTGCTGATGCTGACCAAGTGTCAGGTTGATCCATGAGCTGCACCCAGGATTGGCTGTGGCTCCCGCATCCCTAAGCAAAGCCCCTGCAGGAGTGTCAGGGGAAGTACAAATGGGGCTTGCATCTGCCGGACTATAGATAGATACATACATAAAAGAGAGGGCTGAAGAAGACAAAGAAGAGAGAGAGTGAGAGAGAATGCTGGGAGGAGACCAGAAAGGTTCAAGTGGTCCAGCTGTGGAAACAAAAGGAAGCGATTGTGAAGGAATCAAAAGAAGAGAATGAAATAGAAAGAGTCTTGGGGAATCCTTCACAACACGATTTCACAGTCAACGTTATATTAAGGTCTGACTCAGGTCTGCCGAGCGGCTTGTTTTATGTCAGTGGTACATGTGCTAAAATGGGTCATGGCCGAAATTGTACGAGTTTGCAGTGTCAGTGTGTGTGATAGATGTAATGAATAGAGTTGGCAAACTAATCTAAAACAAGCTCAGCAAGCTACAAGCTATTGAAAGTATAGTCGAGATATATTCAAGATACTCTTTTGAAGTGGTTAGGAACACTAAATAACAGCAAAAATATACAATTTACACTTAATACTTACTTGATCCAAAATACAACAAAAGCAGTAATATTGTGAAATATTTTTACTATTTAAAATATCTGCTTTCTGTTTGAATACATATTAAAATGTAATTTATTCCTGTGATCAAAGCTAAATTTTCAGCATCATTACTCCAGTCTTCAGTGTCACATGATCCTTCAATAATCATTCTAATATGCTGATTTGCTGTTAACAAAAAAAATAAAAAACATTTGTATTGTTATTATTATTATCAATATTTAAAACAGTTGAGTACATTTTTTCAGGATTCTTTGATGAATAGAAAGATCAAAAGATCAGCATTTATCTGAAATAAAAAGCTTGTGTAACATCATACACTATACCGTTCAAAAGCTTGGAGTCGGTATCATTTTTTGGGAAAAGAAATGATAGAAATGAATACTTTTATTTAGCAATGATGCTTTAAATTTATTAAAAGTGATGAAAAAGACTTATAATGTTACAAAAGATTTCTATTTCAGATGAATGCTGTTCTTCTGAACTTTCTATTCATCAAAGAAATCTGATTTCAACATAATAAATGTTTTTGTGAGCAGCAAATTAGAATAATGATTGAATGATTTCTGAAGGATTATGTGACTGGAGTAATGATGCTAAAAATTCAGCTTTGAAAACACAGGAATAAGTTGTATTTTAAAATATATTCAAATAGAAAATTGTTATTTTAAATCACAAAAATATCTCAACTTTTTACAGTTTTTGCTGTACTTTGGATCAAATAAATGCAGGCCTGGTGAGCAGAAGAGACTTCTTGAAAAAACATAAAAAATCTTACTGTTCAAAAACTTTTGACTGGTAGATGATGAAATAACAATAAACATCATAAAACCGTGAAAACACTAAAGAATGATGTCATTTAACTAAATACGTCACACAAAAAGACGCAAAATGCCATGAGAGACTTTGTCAGGCAGTGACTTTTGAGAGAGAAAATCAGTAAAGCATTTCTGTATCTGGTGTATTTAAATGAATCATTTAAATGAACCAGCTCACTGAAATGAATCATTATTTCTAATGCTGCATAATACAGAGAGAAAGGATGTTTTAGGAGAGTTGTCTATCCATCTGATTTCTATTAAGGCCTCTGTTGTCGTTAAATGAATCGGGCAAGACAAATCCTGCTGCTCTTGACACATGAATCTGAAGTGTCTCGAGCAGCTTTTTACAGCCTGGATACATTCATTCATGACGTGTTGCAAATTTGAAGGAGGGACTATTGTTCAGAAAATGAGCCTTTCTGTTCATTGAGAACAGAAATTAGCCGTGATGGTCACGACAGACTGTGATAAAGAGGTCTGGGGACAATGTGACTATAGTCACTGGACCAGATTGGCTAGACAGAGAGAGAGTTTGACTGTGGCCAATACTGAATCACTTACAATAGAAAAGTGAATGGACCAATTTTTGCTGGATTTAAAAGCAGAAATGTGAACCTTTTCATTTTTATGAAAGCACTTACATTAATTCTTCTGTTAAAACTTGTGTATTATTTGAGCTGAAATGCACAAATCCAGCCATTTGGACTTAACTCGTACTGAACTTCTAAAACATTCCTAAGTTTTTGTAAATTATACACTACCATTCAAAAAGTTTGGAATCTGAGTTCCAAAAAACATACTGTATGTGTAGATAAATCAGCCAGTCGGTGATCAAATTTTAGAGTAGCCTATAAAGTGGACTCCTTGTCCCAAATGTAGACTAAACCTTTGCGACTCCACACATTTGCTTAGTAGTCTGCTATGGACCCCGAATCCAGTGGAGGCTCATAAGGACTCTTCTGAGGCCCAAAATGACAAACGTCCATTGCAAGACCTCAAGTGCACCATTTGGGACAGGCTTCTACTCCAAAGAGCATCTGGTCTCTTCCCATGATCTTTTTCCCTCTAAACCCCGCCACAGCCCGCAACCCACACAGAGCAGAACTCAGTCTCCCTCCATCTGCAGAAATCATTAATCCTTCCCTCAGCACTGTAAGTCATAGAGACAGATTTCACTTTGAGCGATGCGAGTGATCAAAGCAGGCGCTTCACTCTGTGACAGGACCGCAGAAGGCACTGAGGACTCCTCTCTTTAAGAACACTGTACACCTAATCATCTGCAATGTCTGTGACAATACAATTTACATATTTATATTTTCTTTGTCTCTGACAAGAGATGTGTGACAATGTTCTCTCTCTCTCTCCCTCACTCTTTCTCTTTCTCAAACACATAAATACGTACATGCAATAGCGGAGGCTGGCAACGTCTGCAGGTTTGTTCGTAATGAATTCCTGGTTGTGAAGACACTGAGACGTTGCATTGTGTGTTTACAGGAAATGAGCTGTGGTAGAGGATGTTTGCTGCTTGGAAAGTATTATTACTGTGCATATGTGCGAGGAAAAGCAGGAAAACATCCTCAGTGTTTGCAGTGCTAGGTGCGGTATGAGGAGTTCTGCTAATGACCGTTCTTTCAAGAGCATCTTGGTGTCGCACTTCCTGTTAGGGATCCTGTGTGGATGTGCTAGTACTGATTTGAAGATATAGCAACATTGTATATCGGCTGTCAGTCATCATGGGTAATGATCTAGTACGAATTCACATGAGCTATAGACTTGTTGTTACAAGTTCGAAGAAAATGGGGTTAAAATCTGTCTGCCTTATTTTATAAAAGTATGTAAAATATAAATAAAATACACAAATGTATTCATTTATCAAACTCAAATGTTAATTTTCTGCCTCATAAGAATAATTTGTTTGTGACTCAGTCTACACTGGTTGCACTATATACTTTTGATTCACTAAAATTAACTAGTTCATAAGACACATTTATTTATGAAGCAGTTTACACTAGTTTTGCTATATGCCTTTGATGGACTAAGAAAGAATTGCTTCGTAAGAGTCTTTAATTGTGAATCATTCTACACTAGTTGCACTATATACTTTTGATTCACTAAAAAGAACTAGTTCGTAGGAATCATTTAGTTATGAATCAGTCTACACTGGTGTTGCACTATATACTTTTGATTCACTAGAAATAACTAGTTCATAGGAATAATTTAGTTATGAACCAGTGTACACTGGTTGCACTATATACTTTTGATTCACGAAAAGAACTGGTTCATAAGAATCATTCATTTATTAATCAGTCTACACTGGCTGTGCTATATATACGTTTTATGCACTAAGAAAGAATTGTTTCAGAAGAGTCTTTTATTTGTGCATCAGTCTACACTGGTTGCACTATATACTTCTGATTCACTAAAATTAACTGGTTCATAAGAATCATACACTTATGAATCAGTCTACACTGGTTGTGCTATATGTCTTTGCACTGAAAAGAACTGCTTCTTAAGATTCTTTTATTTGTGAATCAGTCTACACTGGTTGTGCTATATACATTTGATTCACTAAAAAGAACTGGTTCATAAGAATCATACATTTATGAATCAGTCTTTACTGAAATGTGCATCATAAAATTATTTTATTTGTAAATCATTTGATTCTTTTGATTCAATAAAAAGAACTGGTTCATAAGAATCATTTACTTATGAATCAGTCTACACTGGTTGTGCTATATACGTTTGATGCACCAATAAAAAATTGTTTTATAAGAGTCTTTTATTTGTGAATCAGCCTACACTGGTTGCACTATATACTTTTGATTCACTAAAAAGAACTGGTTCATAAGAATCATACATTTATGAATCAGTCTTTACTGGTTGTGCTATATGTCTTTACACTGAAAAGAATCGCTTCATAAGATTCTTTTATTTGTGAATCAGTCTACACTGGTTGTGCTATATAGTTTTGATTCACTAAAAAGAACTGGTTCATAAGAATCATTTACATATGAATCAGTCTACACTGGTTGCGCTATATACGTTTGATGCACTAAGAATAAAATTGTTTTATAAGAGTCTTTTATTTGTGAATCAGTCTACACTGGTTGCACTATATACTTATGATTCACTAAAAAGAACTGGTGCATAAAAATCATTAATTTATAATTTATCATGTGTCTTTATCTGTGAATCAGTCTACACTGTTTATACTACACTGCTCAAAAAAATAAAGGGAACAGTTAAACAACACAATGTAACTCCAAGTCAATCACACTTCTGTGCTTTCACTGTAGTGGTAGCATGAGACAGAGTCTACAACCCACACAAGTGGCTCAGGTAGTGCAGCTCATCCAGGATGGCACATCAGTGCGAGCTGTGGCAAGAAGGTTTGCTGTGTCTGTCAGCGTAGTGTCCAGAGCATGGAGGCGCTACCAGGAGACAGGCCAGTACATCAGGAGACGTGGAGGAGGCCGTAGGAGGGCAACAACCCAGCAGCAGGACCACTACCTCCGCCTTTGTGCAAGGAGGAACAGGAGGAGCACTGCCAGAGCCCTGCAAAATGACCTCCAGCAGGCCACAAATGTGCATGTATCTGCTCAAACGGTCAGAAACAGACTCCGTGAGGGTGGTATGAGGGCCCGACGTCCACAGGTGGGGGTTGTGCTTACAGCCCAACACCGTGCAGGACGTTTGGCATTTGCCAGAGAACACCAAGACTGGCAAATTAGCCACTGGCGCACTATGCTCTTCACAGATGAAAGCAGGTTCACACTGAGCACATGTGACAGACGTGACAGAGTCTGGAGACGCCGTGGAGAACGTTCTGCTTCCTGCAACATCCTCCAGCATGACCGGTTTGGCAGTGGGTCAGTAATGGTGTGGGGTGGCATTTCTTTGGAGGGCCACACAGCCCTCCATGAGCTCGCCAGAGGTAGCCTGACTGCCATTAGGTACCGAGATGAGATCCTCAGACCCCTTGTGAGACCATATGCCGGTGCGGTTGGCCCTGGGTTCCTCCTAATGCAAGACAACGCTAGACCTCATGTGGCTGGAGTGTGTCAGCAGTTCCTGCAAGACGAAGGCATTGATGCTATGGACTGGCATGCCCGTTCCCCAGACCTGAATCCAATTGAGCACATCTGGGACATCATGTCTCGCTCCATCCACCAACGCCACGTTGCACCACAGACTGTCCAGGAGTTGGCGGATGCTTTAGTCCAGGTCTGGGAGGAGATCCCTCAGGAGACCATCCGCCACCTCATCAGGAGCATGCCCAGGCGTTGTAGGGAGGTCATACAGGCACGTGGAGGCCACACACACTACTGAGCCTCATTTTGACTTGTTTTAAGGACATTACATCAAAGTTGGATCAGCCTGTAGTGTGTTTTTCCACTTCAATTTTGAGTGTGACTCCAAATCCAGACCTCCATGGGTTAATAAATTTGATTTTCATTGATAATTTTTGTGTGATTTTGTTGTCAGCACATTCAACTATGTAAAGAATAAAGTATTTAATAAGAATATTTCATTCATTCAGATCTAGGATGTGTTATTTTAGTGTTCCCTTTATTTTTTTGAGCAGTGTATATACTTTTGATTCACTAAAAAGAACTGGTTCATAAGAATCTTTTTTTAATAATCAGTCTACACTGGTTGTGCTATATGCATTTGATGCACTAAGAAAGAACTGTTTCATAAGAGTCTTTTATTTGTGAATTAGTCTGCATTGGTTGCACTCTGTACTTTTTGTATGACTGGCATGCAGTAAAAGATTTTCAGAATCAGTGTTTTTACCCAGCACTAATCGTTATTTAAATATGCTATAATGTTGAGCTACCAGCGGCGTTTCTGTGGGTAGTCTTTATGTACACTGTATGTTAGCAGTGTTCTGCTTCATAGTGCTGGTGAAGTTAGAGTCTTGTTTACCAAAATGTGTCAGCGATGTGCTGTTGAGTTTTTTAAGGCTGTTCTAGTCAGGTTCTGTCAGAAATTGTCTCCTGTAAGCTAATTATTTCTGTCCTTGAGATGTATTTGAGCAACCCCCTCCTTCAAGCGCTTAGCGCGTAATCAAGTCTCTTATCAAGGCTTTCTTGTCGTTCTCAGAGCTGCTGTTTAGCTCACCGCTATTCTGAGAAACAGGTGATTGAGAGGAAGTCTGAGAGGTGCTGGTTGTTTTTTAGGGTCCCTCCGAGCTGGAAGGCCCGTGGGCCTCGCTTTACCGCCGTCTGGCCGTGAATGGCAGCGGAGTCTGTGGAAGCGGCTCGGCTAGCGATGAGGCCATAACAACCTAATTACAAGCAGATTCTTTTTGTGTGTAATTACACCGCTAGCTCAGTTTTCATTGTTGACTAAAGGGGTTGTTTTGGCGTGAAAGAGCGCTTTCTTCTTCTCCCCACCCCTCGTTAGCCTTCTTTCTCTGTTTCTGCCTCTCTCATTCCACACAATTTATTACGCCAGCCAACAGATTCGACGGAAACCTCCCAGTATAGGACAATCTGTCATCTCAACATTATCAGCAAGCCACACCGCCTTCCATATTGTGCTACAAGAGCTTCAGCAAATTGCTATTTTTATGAGACATGATAAAGGAAATGCTACCTTATGTTCACATTTTTTACAGTCTGATGTCGGTGGGCGAAAACGGTTGCGATTTGCCAGCGAAAACATCATGTGTGGCACGAGCTAGCTAGCGAGAGAGAGAGAGAGAGGGAGGGAGATTTAGGTTCAAAGATGTATTTTCTCCGCTATGCATCACAGTCACAGTCATCCTGCATTCATCCAGCGTTTTAATTATGAAGTTTGGCAGACTAAACAGCTGAATGGAAAGCGCGAAGACTAAGTTTGATTGTACGGAGGGTGACGAAAGGTCGCAGTTAACCGTTTCGGCTACAGCGCAAGGTCATGGGTGAAAAGGCTGAAAAGCTCTCAGTGAATGCGAAAGCCCACATGGAACGAGAGAGAAAACCAGGTCTTGTTCTGGGTGTAGTCTGCATCTCTCCCTCCTTCTCTCAATCTGTCTCTCCTCCCCAGCCTTGTGCCTGCTTGACAGCCTGGGCAGCACCAAACTGACAGGCCCTCAAACTGCAGCCCAGAAAGCAAGCATTAATTAAGTCATTGCCGGACTGTAATTTCCTTGAGAAGTAAAAAATTCTCACACAAGAAAAGGTTACGGAGACCTTTTCTGTGTCAAAATTACCATGCGTCATGAATATTAATGCCCTTAATGAAGACAACCTTTGCTTCATCAAGAATGTACCAGAGCAGGTGCCATGCTGATAAACTCACTCGTCTGATACTCTCTCTCTTTCTCCCTCTCTCTCTCTCTTTGCATCTGCTGAAAATAGACAAGCCAAGATTTACTTGTTTAAATCAGCATCTCCCTTCGGGTTTGACTCGCCTCATTTTTCCCCCCACATTTTGCCTCTTTCATTCACTTTTGAGAAGCTTGTCCTCTTTGGCGTTCACCTCTTTGAGCATGCTGACTTTTAAAGGGGAAGTTGTTTTTTTTATATACCAAGGGTTAGGGGTGTAGGATAGTTGTGTTTTTTAATGTCATTTAAATAATAATAAACTCTCAATGTTGACGACTGAGGTGAACAATGCTGCCACTATTGTCATCAAATAATGACCGTTTTCAGACAGGTTTCCTTGTATTGTTCCCAAACTCACACCATTGGTTGAGTTTCCTCCTAGCTAAATATATATGATAAACGGTGTGGGTTAATGAAATACATGACCGTGGGCCACAAAACCAGTCTTAAGTCGCTGGGGTAAATTTGTAGCAATAGCCAAAAATACACTGTATGGGTCAAAATGATTGATTTTTCTTTTATGCCGAAAATCACTGGGAAATTAAGTAAATATCATGTCTCATGAAGATATTTAGTAAAATTCCTACTGTAATTATATAAAAACATAATTTTTGATTAGTAATATGCATTAGTAAGAGCTTCATTTGGACAACTTTAAAGGGGATTTTCTCAATAATTTGATTTTTTTGTACCCTCTGATTCCATATATTCAAATAGTCGTATCTTGGCCAAATACATACATCAATGTAAAGCTTGTTTGTTCAGCTTTCAGATGACGTATAAAGCTCAGTTTTGAAAAATTGACCCTTATGACTGGTTTTGTGGTCCAGGGACACATATATGTACATTTTCAAATTGGAAAAGTAGCCAAAAGGCCATCTACTAGAGGAGGACTAATGGAGGTCCAAATAAACAGATAGATGGCTTTATTTCTGTCATCTCCTCCTCCCTCCATCTTCTCGACACAATTATAACAAACGAATCCTGGCACAAACAAAGGTAGAGATCTGTTAACAAACTGCGACTTTAGTCCGACTGCGACTTCGGTGGGAGGCGGCTTTTCTTCTCCAGCTCACCGGCGATCCCCGGCCGTGCCTTTCATTTGACTCTCAGTGTGTGTCACATGTTAATTAGATAAACGTACACATGCGACTCGCCCATTATTCCGCACGCCGACAACCAGAACAAAGTGGAGACTGGTGGGAGCACCGCTGATGAGAGAGATGAAAAAAAACACAACGCCATTGCAAGGGATGACAACAATTACCAATGGCTTTGAAGTTTTATTTATGAACTTCTCATAGTTCCCTCCTGTGGCTACATGTTAATGTATGATACTGTGAATGCTTTTAGGACCTTTCCACCTTTTTTTGAATTCATACTGAATAGTTTGTGTTTTGTCTTTGCTTGTTCTGTTTTAATATTTGCCTGAATGTAAATTAGGGCAGGTTTTGAGGTGCTGTCAGTATGCGTGGGGTCAGTTTTCTTTGCTTTGTCTTTCTGCTTAGAGACTATAGACCTTGGTCAACCCAGACATCATATTTAATGTGAGGAATAAAGAAGCCATAGAAATGCAGTCCATTCAACGGTAGTTTATATATAGGCATATTTTCAGTGTTTTGAGAAAGTCTAGACATATACAAGACCTGTATATCTATGAGTGAGTAATTTATGTGTGAGTAATTTAATCATTCATTATAGCCACTGTAATTCTTTCAGGAATAAAACAAATGATTCTGTTTATGAGCGAGTCATTTGAGTCGTTCACTGACCGGATTTATTCAAAAACACTGAATCATTCAAGAACAAAACAAGTGGCTTTTTATGAGTTAGTCATTTAAATCATTCACTCAACCAGTTCATTAACAAAAATGGATTCATTCAGGTACAAAACACATGACTGGTATATATGAGTGAATTATTGAATCATTCATTTTTTGCCCAATGGAAATGTGTATATAGTCATATTTTCAGTGTTTGAGGAAAGTCAAGGTGTATACAAGAAACATATATCTAAACACTGTGTCTCTTCAGAGCAAGGAAATAGCTTTAATGACTCACTTTTTGAGTGAGTGAAGTATGAGTGAGTCATTAAATCATCCACTCTAGCCACTGTAATTCTGTTAGGAACAAAACAAGTGTCTCTATTTATGAGCAAGACATTTGAGTCGTTCCCTGAAAAAATTGATTAGAAAACACAAAACTAGGAATTAGGAACAAAACAATTGACTTTTCATGAGTGAGTTATTTAAATTTTTAACTCAACCTGTTAATTAAAAAACTGATTCATTCAGACAGAAACCACATGACTGGTATTTATGAGTGAATTATTGAATCATTCATTTTACCAACTGATTCAAAAACACTGATTCATTCGGCACAAAGCACATGACTGGTATTTATGAGTGAATTATTGAATCATTCACTTTACCAACTGATTCAAAAACACTGATTCATTCAGGCACAAAGCGCATGACTGACATTTATGAGTGAATTATTGAATAATTCACTTTACCAACTGATTCAAAAACACTGATTCGTTCAGTCACAAAGCACATGACGGGTGTTTATGAGTGAATTATTGAATCATTCACTTTACCAACTGATTCAAAAATACTGATTCAGTTGTGACCAAAACACATGACTGGTATTTATGAGTGAATTATTGAATCATTCACTTTACCAACTGATTCAAAAACACTGATTCAGTCGTGACCAAAACACATGACTGGTATTTATGAGTGAATTAGTGAATCGTTCACTTTACCAACTGATTCAAAAACACTGATTCAGTCGTGACCAAAACACATGACTGGTATTTATGAGTGAATTATTGAATCGTTCACTTTACCAACTGATTCAAAAACACGGATTCAGTCGTGACCAAAACACATGACTGGTATTTATGAGTGAATTATTGAATCATTCACTTTACCAGCTGATTAAAATAATAAAAAAAAGATTAATTCAGGCACAAAACACATGACTGGTGTTTATAAGTGAAATTGTTGAATTATTCACTTTACCAACTGATTCATTCAGGACCAAAACACATGACTTTTTATGAGTAAGTCATTTTAATCAGTCTCTCTCTCTCTCTCTCTCTCTCTCTCTCTCTCTTCTATTTCTATAAATATATCATTCCTAGATAATGTTCTGGCTTTAGCCCCAGTTGCTTGTTGAATCAAATTAGAGAAAAGATAAGTAACCATTGTATAATTTGTATTGGCAGTATGTTGTCGTAATTGAAATCACAAGCAGCACTTTGAGCAAACCTCTCCTTGAAGAGATGTGGCCCATGAGAGCAGAGATGAGCTTTGATTGAGCTCCGTCCCTCAGACCGGTGTAAAAGGCCTCAGTTCTGTTTACTGTTCTGGCCTGCTGAGCACACGAGTGAGGGCCCTCACCTCAGCTTCAAGCTCTGAGGGGAAAAAAAGTGACATTTGAGGGGCACTTTACAAAACTCGCTCTGCGAAAGATCTTCTGTATCACCTAAAGAGCCTTTGTCAGTCATTGGAAAGCTGTCACCTGGCAGGGAGATACAGCCAGGCGACCGGATGACAGGTTGGAATTAATGAGAAGAGTATGACAGCAGCCGAAGCAGAGATGGGGGGTAAAAGAGAGACAGAGAGAGAGACGTAGAAAGGGGTAGAATGGAAAAGAATGGCATGGAGGTCTTTGTTTCTTATAAAGAAATGTACTGAACGGGTTGTGGACCTGCAGAAACGAGGGATGAGAAAGAGGGCAAGAGGAAAGACACTAAAGGAAAAGAGGGTTTGTAGTTAATATTGATAATGAATGACAAGGTTTCTGGTACAGTGTCAGTGTGTTTTACTCCTCTTGACTCCTGGGAACTGGAATCAAAGTTCCTACATTTTCATATTTGTATGATTTTGAAACGTCCCGTTAAAGTGATAGTTCATCTAGAGATGAAAACTTTGTCATGTTTTATTCACCCTCATTTCCAAATGCACAGCACAAACAATGAATTTTTAAAGAATATCCTGGCCGGATTTTCCTTATAATGACAGCGAATGAGGACAATGACAAGATCATAAAAGTGATCTACATGAACTGTATGCCATATTTCAAATCTTCTGAAGCCATATGATAACTTTGTGCAGTGTAAAGACAGAAATTTCAACCTGATGTTAGCAGAAAATGCAACTATTTTTTAAAGTGGAGATTTCATATGAATTTTCTTAGTTATTAGTTTTTGCTAGTATAATTTTTAGAAAAAAAGTATAACAACAGTTACTGGGTTGTCAGCAAATATAAAAATCTACAAATGAGGTCATATGGATTTGTTGAAATTAGCCAACAAATATAAATACATGAATATATAATTATTAAGATATGTATATCTAAACAATATGTCTCGTCTGAGCAAATAGACTCTCTTTTTGAGTGAATATGTGCCATTAATGCAGCATTAGAAAACTTCGTCAGTTGTTTTTACTTTCGCTTTCTGTATAGTGGATTGACTGAAGTTAAGACGTTCACCGCAAAGTTTTCACGTTTCTTGTGATATCCATTGACTCGCCTTTGTGGTTTAAAACAGAAATATTTCCAATAGTGCGACGTAACCGCAAACACCCATGCGTATGTATCTTAAACGCGGGGAGACATGAAAGAGGAATCAGCTCGGTATGCTGCGATGTTTGAAACACGTCTCTCTGCTTGTGTGCACTTTGGGTGTGTGCAAAAACAGAGCCTAAGTAACGAATTACTGTTTCGTTTCTTCTTCTTTTGGTTTTAAATAGCTTGAACGTGTAAATTGGCAACTTAATCTGCAAATCACATGCCGAATGGTGTGGTTTGTACCTGGTGCGTACTATCACGGATCAACTGCGATCCGTTTAAGCCCTAATAGATTATATGACAGATCAGAGCAATCTTTTATTTACTAATTTAACATTAAATCATCAAAATTGTTACTCCATATCAATCGCATACAACAGAAGTACAGAATAATTAGAACAATCATTTACGCACAATAAATAACAGAGCATCATATCTATACAAATTTTCCCTTAGACCTTTCTCGCGACCCCGTAGAAATTCTTCCACGGCCCGGTAGTGGGGCATGACCCGCTGGGTGGGAACCTCTGTTATAGAGCATGTAATTCTTTCAGTTAGAAACAAGTGACTGTTTATGAGTGAGCCAACTGAGTCGTTCACAGAATAGATTTATTCGAAAACACTGATTCATTCAGGAGCAAAACAAGTGACTTTTTATGAGTGAGTCATTTGAATCATTCACTCAACCAGTTCATTAAAAAAAATGTATTCATTCAGGTACAAAACACATGACTGGTATTTCTGAGTGAATTATTGAGTCATTCACTTTACCAACTGATTCAAAAACACTGATTCATTCAGGACCAAAACAAATGACTGGTATTTCTGAGTGAATTATTGAATCATTCTCTCAACCAGTTCATTAAAAAATGTATTCATTCAGGTACAAAACACATGACTGATATTTCTAAGTGAATTATTGAGTGAATTATTTAGAATCATTCACTTTACCAACTGATTCAAAAATATTGATTCATTCAGGACCAAAACACATGACTGGTATTTATGAGTGAATTATTGAATCATTCACTTTACCAACTGATTCAAAAATACTGATTCATTCAGGACCAAAATAAATGACTGGTATTTCTGAGTGAATTATTGAATCATTCACTTTACCAACTGATTCAAAAATACTGATTCATTCAGGACCAAAACAAATGACTGGTATTTCTGAGTGAATTATTGAATCATTCACTTTACCAACTGATTCAAAAATACTGATTCATTCAGGACCAAAACAAATGACTGGTATTTCTGAGTGAATTATTGAATCATTCACTTTACCAACTGATTCAAAAATACTGATTTATTCAGGACCAAAACAAATGACTGGTATTTCTGAGTGAATTATTGAATCATTCACTTTACCAACTGATTCAAAAATACTGATTCATTCAGGACCAAAACACATGACTGACAAACATAACAGTCTGATTCTTGAGTTCAACGTAATGATTCACTGATCTAGTCACAGCGGTTAACAGCTCACTGGAGTCGAAAACTATCAGTGACTAAACCACTTTTATTCAGTCTGTTTGCTGCACAAAAGTGTTGTTTGCCGTCAAAAATGGTTTCAGGGAATTTGGAATATAGTGTATAAGTGCAATAGACTACGTTTACATTATTTTTATGGTGCTTTTGTGTCCTTTCAGAAACTTGAAAGCTCTGGTCCCCATTTATTGTAACTGCGAAGAGCAACCAGTAAGTTGATTAAAATTCCTTCTGTTGTGTTTCACAGAGGAAAAAAAGTCAAATGGGTTTGAAACCACATGAGGGTGAGTAAATGGTGACAGAATTATGAAATATTCCTTTAGGAATTTAGTTTTTGTAGGTCTAAGGTGTAATAATCTGAATTCTGCATTAGCCGCGCTGTCGTGCCAATCACGCCGCGCAACTTGTCAGTCTAAAAAAGAGGCGGAAGCTCTTTTCAAAGCCTGACAGTCTTTAAATCTAATCAATCTCAAATCGTGTTTCAGCATCCACATAAATGCCTCAAACAGGTTCTCTGTTTAAAAAGCAATCAGTGCATCTAGCAGGAGCAGTGCGGCCTGCGATTCAATGCGTGTGAGTGTGCATTCGCAAGCGTGTTTGTATTGTTGTAACAATTTGTGTAATGCGGACGGGAACACACCTCTCCAAAACAGTAAATGAGTTCTGTCAATGTTTGCGCATCTCAATTAATCAGGGGGAACAATGGCCAGTGGGGCTGGGGGCTGTCAGGGACGGTTTGTTGGCGACACGTCAAAAAGAGACACTGCTGGCTGAAAGACGTCTCCACACTCCCGGGCTCTCAGATTCCCCAAGTCTTTATTTGAACACGTGTCGAAAATGAAGTGGTGACTACTTAAAGTCAACATGAAATGAAAATTAAAATAGTCTAATTATTTTTTTAATACACATTTTTCATCGTATTGTTCTTGTCACAGTGCATGTTATTCAAATTAAAAAAAAAAAAAAAACTGTATTCTTGCTCCATCTCTGAAACTACCTTTCTTTCCAAATGATGTTACATACAGGTATAGGATTGCCACTTAAAATGTAGGTATAAATGATCAGTTTTTATTATAATTCAATTTGAACTTAAAAATGTGAATAAATTAATATTTTTTTTATTAACAAACAGACATATGTAAAATGGTTTGTTTAATTTGTTTAAAAAAATTTTTATTTTTAAATCACTTTTTAAAGAGTTTTTATTTGTCGTTTTGCCAGATGGTTATTATTTTTATTATTATATTTTTATAAAATGTGTAATATTATTTTTTATTATTCTAGTTATTTATAGTACATTATAAATAAAATGTATTTATTATTATTATTATTATATCTTATAAAATGCATAATATTATTTTTATTAATCGAGTTATTTATAGTACATTATAAATAAAGTGTATTTATTAGTAGTATTAGTATTAGTATTTTATATTTAGACTTTTTATTATAATTATTTATAATACATTATAAATAAAATGTATTTATTATTTTTATTTTTATTTAATCATTATTATTATTACATTTTATCAAATTTATAATACTATTTTTATTGTTCTAATAATTTATAGTACATTGTAAATAAAATATATTTATTATTATTATTACTACTACTACTACTACTACTATCATTGCTATATTTTGTACTGTTTATAATATTTTTATTATTTTAAGTATTTATAGTACAATGTAAATATAATGTATTTATTATTATTATTTACTTAATTATTTGTCAGTTGAATACAAACATAATTGGTCAGTTTACTATAATACATTATAAATAAAATGTTATTATTATTATTTCTAGTTGTCAACTGAGTTAAAATGTCATTGTTCTGTTCGCTATAATATATTATAAATAAAATGTATTTATGATTATGATTTTTTTTTACTATTTATAAGATTATTTTTATTATTCTAACTATTTAGAGTACATTATAAATAAAATGTTTGTTATTATTATTATTATTATTATTATTATTATTGTTAATAAATAGTTATTTGTCAGTTGAGTTGTTAAATGGCATTGGTCAATTCACTCTTTCATTTTAAGACACGCCCCTTGCCAGCATAATTGGACAGTATGATAGAGCATGTCATCATGAAAGCAGGAACTATAAGTTTGTGTTTGATTGAAATATGCAAATTTAACATGAAGTATTATTTTAGGTGTATATCAAATTATTGCTATATAATTGATGATAAAACTGCAACTCTCGCTTATTTTTAGGTGATACAATCACCGAACAAACGTGCATTCCCTCATGTGCCGAACACAAGAAAAAGTGTGGCTTTTAGAACCCCACCACTCGACGAAAAAGGAAATTGTCAGGTATGTAACAAGCTATCAAGACTAAACACTTTTTGTTTTCATCACATCTTGAGATTTGTCAAATTGGATCTCGTTACACTAATTAAAATACCTAGGGGATGGAGACTTAACCATGTCAGCGAGACAGAGAGAAGGAGAAAAAAAGAAGGAGAAGAGGAGATAAAGATAAATGGCGCATCAGAAACCAATTATCACAGGAAGCAGATTAAAACGGTTTCGCATTTTCACACACAAAAGAGAATGCGAGTCACTTTTTACTGATTACACCTTCCGACTCTCTCCTCATTCGTTAACGTGTTTGTTAAATCCCCTCTTGTGTTCATTAGCTTCTTCGTTTAGCTGTACTGCCGACATTTGTTCTCTCAGCACTGTTTGTCCAACAAGATCTGCCTCCTACCAGTTTAAAGGCGGAGAGACCGCGTTAGCAGTTATTCACTTCGGCTCGGGGCCTCAGCAGAGATCACACATTGCGGTGACACCAGTGAAACTGATAAAGCTATCTGTCAGTGGAACCTGAGGAACCAGATTTAGCAAGTACTTACGACATGTTAAAATATTTTCATGAATAACAATTATATGCCAAAATATCACTTCTGTTGCATGTTTTCTCCTCCTCGCTCTCTGTCTTCAGTCTACTTTATTTTCTTTTACTGCTGTAGTATGTGTCACTACAATACTCTCTAATAGAAGCACTTTCTTGTATCCAGTACCTTTTTACTATTATTTTTGGCCATAATTATTTAAGCAGTATGGATAAGGCAGAAAATCTAAAGTAGTACATTGTGACAAATTTGCTTATCAAATGGCAAAATAAAAATAAACATGGAATATTGCATACATATATGTACATATATGAGAAGAGAGCATGGAGTGAATGAGAGACATGCAAATCGGTTGCCAGATCCAGCAGTCAGTTGCAAAAATACTTGACCTCAGAATGGTGCGATGGACCGATCAGAGGAAAGTATTCCAGAGAGCTTTGTAAATAGGAAAAAATTGTTAGCAGCATTTTTTCTCTCATTATTTTATGACTGTTATCACAATTAGCAAAGTAACTGTTCTGATTATCATCACTAAATAACTGTTTATTTAAAAGACAGACCTTGTTTTATTAAATGCAGTAGCAAAAGTTTATGTAAACTGGAGGGAAGCTGCACCTGCAGGTAATGTAGTCTTTTTCAAGTCCCGCTGAAGCGCAGCTAAGAGAAGCTAGATTAATGGGGACTCTTTCTGGGGTACTTACCTGAGTGGCCTGCCTTTGAAGTCTTCAGCTGGTGCAAATATGGGGCTCTCTTTTAGCATGTGACAGATTGACTCTATTTTCAGCTGCGATGAACTGTTATGCGGAGAGAGATGTTGCATTTTGATGTATAATCCAGGGCTCCAAACTGTGAGAAATGGCAAGAACAATATTAGTTAGTTCGGATAACTTTCTGTGCGTTCATATAAATGGTTTAGTGTGTACGACTTGGTTTAGTTCTTGCAGACTGAACAATGTATTCAGTGTGGACAGTGATGTCCAATTCATGGACAAATGACTCTTTTGAACCGGTTCATTTTAATGAGTCAGTAAAAAAGATTTAAAAAACTACTTGTGAGTTAGTGGTTCACTCAGTCAGTGAATCATTCGGAGCTGTTACTTAGTTTACACCCGACTCACTCAGTGAGTCGTGAGTCATTTTTCGATTATGTCTGATTCATTCGATTATGAAGCTGTGCGTGATAAATAGACTACTTTAGGTTTGTGACTGGTTAGTCATATGACAAAGTGCAATTAAAGTGGTTTTGTTTTGTTGGCGTAAATTATTAATATTAATATTCGAAAAACACATTTAAAGGGGATATTGGATGTAAAATTCACTTTTACATGGTGTTTGGACACAACCACCCTACAATAATAAAAATTCATTCATTCATTTTAATTCTCAGAAAACCTAAACGTCTTAACGCCAAACGTCTTAATTATCAAGCCGTTTTGATTTTCTCAGCAGTATGATGTCACACTGCTCAGGCCCTGGCCACAACCACTGACGGACTGTCCTGTATTCCCACCTTTCCGCCATTTTCTTCGCACTTGAGCAGTGGTAGCAACAACAACGTCTCATAAGCAATGCAGTGTTTTGTAGTTGAACGTAAAAGTGAACATAAGAGTAGTCTCCTGACATGAGAGCCACTAAGGACGCAGTGGATTAGTTTTGTTTTTGATACTAACACGCTGCCGAATACACAAAAAAACAGAAGAGAGGGGTGGGGTGAGCAGTAGCTCATTATCATTTAAAGAGACATGCACCTTAAACAGGTTGCTGTGAACAGAGCTGTTTTTGATGAGGTAAAAAGGGTGTCGTTTTACACGACCATTGAGGAATTTTAACCAAAGTATGAAAGTATGTTTCATGAAGACCCTGAAGAATCATACCAACTTGTGGAAAATGGGAACATTGATTTATCCACTGTTCTCTATAAATATATTTTTCAAAAATATTGTACAAGGTCTTTAAAGTAAAACTTTGTTTGGGCAACATGTTGGAACCACAATATCCAGAACATACATACACTACCAGTCAAAAGTTTTTGAACAGTAAGATTTTTAATGTTTTTTAAAGAAGTCTCTTTTGCTCACCAAGCCTGCATTTATTTGATCCAAAATACAGCAAAAACTGTAAAATTTGAAATATTTTATTCTGTTTATTTGAATATATTTTAAAATGTAATTTATCACAGAAATCATTCTAATATTCTGATTTGCTGCTCAAAACACATTTGTTATTATTATTATGTTGAAAATTTTTTATAAATAGAAAGTTCAGAAGAACAGCATTTACCTGAAATAGAAATCTTTTGTAACATTATAAATGTCTTTATCATCACTTTTAATAATTTAAAGCATCCTTGCTAAATAAAAGTATTAATTTTTATAATATCTATACTGACTCCAAGCTTTTGATTGGTATAGTGTATAACGTTACAAAAGCTTTTTATTTCAGATAAATGCTGAACTTAAATACAGATAAATGCTGATCTTTCTATTAATCAAATAACTCTGAAAAAATGTACTCAGCTGTTTTAAATATTGATAATAATAATAATAATAATAATTGTTATTATTGTTATTATAAATGTTTCTTGAACAGCAAATCAGCATATTAGAATGATTTCTGAAGAATCATGTGACACTGAAGACTGGCGTAATGATGCTGAAAATTTAGCTTTGATCACAGGAGTAAATTACATTTTAAAACATATTTTAAAAGCAGTTATTTTAAAGAGTAAAATATTTCACAATATTACTGTTTTTGCTGTATTTTGGATCAAATAATCTTGCTGTTCAAAAACTTTTGACTGGTAGTGTACATAAATATTAATTCATTTATTCATTAACAAATCATGTATTACGAAAAATGTATAATTGTTTCCACAAAAATAATCAGCAACACATGTGTTTAAACATTAATGATAATAAAAAATATTAAGCACCATTAGAATAATTTCTAAAGGATCATGTGACACTGAAGACTGGAGTAATGATGCTGAAAATTCTGCTTTGCCATTACAAGATTTAATTGCATTTTAAAAAATATTAAAATAGAAAACCGTTATTTTGTAATGTTATAATATTTCAAAGTATTGATGTTTTGTATTTTTTATCAAATAAGTGCAGCGTTGTTAAGCATAGGAGACTAAGCATAAGATCTTGTCCTTTTTCAACTAAGAAAGTCATTTGGCTCCTAAATATTTAATTTCAGAAGTCGATAGCTCCCTTGTCATTTTTTAAGGGGTAAAAAGAGAGGATTTACATCCCTCCATTCAACACAGAAGTTGAAAAGCCAGTAGTATCAGAAACAGAGATACCCACCAATCGTTAGAAGTGGGATCAAAGAGATGGAGAAAAAGTGTATCGGAAAAACGTGGGGAGGATGGGGAGACATGGCGGGGAGGGGGAATCCTCATCCTCTTGTCCCCGTGGCCTGTCTCTGGCCTGTGGATGACCTCTCATTACACCCTCTCTTGCGTCCACTTACTATCTCTCTCCACACGTTGCCATGGAGAACAGGGTCTAACTCATACCACACTTACCTCTCTCTCTCTTTCTCTCTCTCTCTCATATTCACTTACTTTTTTGCACTATAGAGGGGGGCATAAAAGCAACCTCGCCCTGGGCTCCCCGTCTCCTATTGGTAAAAAAAAAAAAAATCGACCTGATCTCATACTGTCGTGTGGTGCGCAGCCTTTGATCGCCCCGCTGTGTCTCTCTCGTTTATGCTCCGTGTGGACAAATGATTAGATACAGATGCTCAGCTGAACTACATGGGGGGAGCGTGAACGGTAAATGTGTTTGTTTAAGGCCGTGTTTAGCATATTGTGTGCAGGGAGACGAGATGATAGAAAGAGGGAGGATCTGAAACATCATTACAGAACTAGATGAAGCAGGGCAGGGACAGATGAAGCCAGTGCATTTGGTTATTTGTCATTTAGCAGATGCTTGTTGTCCAAAGTGATTTACAAGGAACATTCCTCCTGTAGCCCTTTACTATCAAAGGAGTGTAGAGCCGTATGAAATATATTTTTGTAAATCCAAAATTCCAATTCAGTTCCTGGATTGCATTTTAACAGTTAAATTAAATTTGAAAAATTAAGTTAAATTATTATTATTTTTTTGTAAATCGAAAAGCGTGTATAATGCTTAAAAAAAATAGAATTTAACAAAAATTACATTTGTGCTGGATCTTGTACCAACCTTTGTTTATGAGATTTTTAACAAGATTACAAGCTTTGAGAGCATGTTTTAACACCTGAGGTTATTTGATTCGTGCCATTACAGGCAGCTTTTGTTGGGATGATCAGACGTTCTAATGAATAAGATTCATAGCAATCACTTAACACATAATATTTTCAAATTAAATAATTTTTTTGGCATACAGGGAAAATAAAATGGCTCGGGGGTTGGTTTTGATTAGTGTTTAGCTGTGATTGTTTGGGGAGTAACTAAATTAAATTAAAAGTTGTGACTGTACTAACTTGACTATTTTTTTTAGTAGTGTGACAGTAGTTTGGCTGTTTCCAGTGAAGCTTTTCTAGTAACAAGCTACATTTTCCAGTAAGACATGGTGTAGTGTGACGAAATGCAACATGGCTGTTTTTGTCACATTATATCGCAGGTGCAACTTTAAAGTTGTGTTGACTGAGGCAACTATCAAATATACTACCAGTCAAAAGTTTTTGAACAGTAACATTTTTAATGTTTTTAAATAAGTCTTATACGCTCACCAAGTCTGCATTTATTTGATCCAAAGTACAGCAAAAACAGTTCAATTTTGAAATATTTGTACTATTTAAAATAACTGTTGTTATTTTTTAGCTTCATTACTCCAGTCACATGATCCTTCAGAAATCATTCTAATATTCTGATTTGCTGCTCAAAAGACATTTATTATTATTATTAGTTATTATTATTATGATATATGTATAAAACAGCTGAGTAGTTTTTTTTTTCAGTTTTTTGATGAATAGAAAGTTCAGAAGAACAGCATTTGTCTGAAATAGAAATCTTTTGTAACATTATAAATGTCTTTATCGTCACATCATCACTTTTGATCAATTTAAAGCATTCTTGCTAAATGAAAATATTAATTTCTATAATTATTATTATATTGACTCCAAGCTTTTGAATTTTTTATTTCAGATAAATGCTGATCTTTGGATCTTTCTATTCACCAAAGAATCCTGAAAATATGTACTCAGCTGTTTTAAATATTGATAATAATAATAATAATAATAATAATAATGTTTCTTAAATAGCAAATCAGAATATTAGAATGATTTCTGAGGATCATGTGACACTGAAGACTGGAGTAATGATGCTGAAAATGTAGCTTTTATCACAGGAATAAATTACATTTTAACACTAGAACTACCAAGGCAGTCATTTTGACCATTTTTATTGTAATAACTTTGCGATTTTGCAGTGTAATAACTTTTTAGAAATAAAACACACATAACTATAATTCCTTGACTTTTCTTAAATGCGTGTATATTTCATACTAACATTGTTATTTGATTAAAATTACAAAATACAAAAGAGTTCTTAGTATTTCTACCTTGAATAGCCAAAGCGGTCAAACTGACTGTTTGCATTACAGATAACGTATAATTTCAACTTTTGCGACTTTTTCCTGCGGTTGAAAATGCATGTCTCTGTTACCTAGAAACTTTTGTTCTAGTTGTTTTTATGTTCTGTTTCTAAGCTAAAATTCCCATTCGTAAAAAAAAAAAGCTGAGTGGATGCCTTCAATTCGACAACTGCTGTTATTTATTCAGGAGTGGCCTAGTGGCTTTTACACAATTATATTCTATATTACTAAAATGATCGTATTTTTAGGGTGATGACTTTCAGAGATTTATTTCAAAACATCAACAGAAGCTTCTAATGTACATATGACATGGCAATCAGTTCAGTCTTGTATAAATAGTTCTAGTGTTAAAATATATTTAGATAGAAAGCAGTTAGTTTAAATGGTGAAAATATTTCACAATATTACTGCTTTTGCTGTATTTTAGATCAAATAAATGCACGCTTAGTGAGCAGAAGATTCTTTAAAAAACATTAAAAATCTTACTTTTGAAAAACTTTTGACTGGTAGTGTACACTCAGACAAGTCTTCTCTCACACACTCAAAGCACTGGGAAATGTTTTAGCAAATTCAGATGTAAAATGAATCAGGTCAAATGAGTCACTGATTCACTTAAGTCTCTCCGTGGCATTTTAAAGGGATATTTCACCCAAAAATGAAAATGCTGTCAATAATTTCTCTCATGTCGTTCCAAAACCGTAACACCTTGTTCATCTTTGGAGCACAGATGAAGATATTTTTGATGAAATCTGAGAGCTTTCTGACCCTGCATAGACAGCAACACAACTACCATGTTTAAGGCCCAGAAAGGTAGTAAGAACATTGTTAAAGTGGTCCATGTGATTCAACCGTAATGTTATGAAGCTTTTTGTGCGCAAAGAAAACAAAAATAACTTTATTTAACAATTTCTTCTCTTCCGTGTCAGTCTTCGACTTACGTTCACAAGAGTATCATGATGCAAAACTCACCCCCAACTTTTCAAAAGTTGTGTGTATTGTATATTTTAAAACGTGTTTTCATTCTACGTATAGCATCAGTGTAGCTAGCTAGTGTTTGTTAGTAGCTTGTAGTGATGCAGACTAGTTATTCAAAAATAGTTTGACTGTAGTATAACCACTTCAGCTTGGAAATACTGGTTCTCAGCTTCTCCACCACTGTCTAACCTCTGGAAAATAAATTTTCTCCGAAGTATAGCCAAGTAAAGTTACACAGCCACAGAGTGACGCTCAGAAGACGAAGGAAAGGTCTGACAAAAGGTTGTACTACAAAGAGTGCGGGTAAAAAGCTAAAATATATGGTCAGTAGTTCACTCTAAGCAGAAATTAATTACGTAACCTATTGCAGAGTGCTTCAAAAGTTCACTGTGCATGAAAAAATTACTATGAGCTACCTCCACCTTTATGGGCTCGTAAAATTATACTGTTGTACTTAAATTTTTTAATAAAGTGACAGAGCATTTATTAAGACTGGCATATGTTGATAATCTAAGGAATAGGCATCAAGTCTTAAAAAGCAGTGTGAGGCTGGTCTAGTGTCGCTTCTCAAAGGTCAATAATATTTTTATAATACACCTTTAATGGTTTCCCTCCTCTTCAGGGACTTCTGTGAGATGCAGAGTAGGGAAGAGAAATGAAAAGCAGAATTGTTAAATGATCATCCAAATGAAGGAAGTGTAAAATATGACCCAGATAGAATGGCTCAAAGTAATGTGTGATATGAGTGTAGGAGTGAAATTAAGATGCCCAGCAAAGGATTGGAAGGTCTGTATTTTGGCCTGATCAGAAGAGGTTTGGTGTAGATCAGAGCTCGACCCGTCTCCTTTGGGATTTCGGCGTCCTGGTGTCATCTGAGGAACGAGTACACACTACACTTGTTGTTGGGTGACTCAATAAGATGCAAGATTGGGAAATCCTGTGTTTGCCATATGAGATCACAGCATCGGAGGCTGTTACATGTTGTTTATTCCGTGTCCATATTGTACAGTGTACAAACTGATTGAGAATGTGTTCAAAATATAGGTTTCGCAACTGTGTAGTTGTTAAAAATAGAGTTCATCCAAAAATTGAAAATTGTCATCATTTGCTCACTCACGTCATTCTGAACAGCTAGCTTTCTTCCATGGAAAACAAAATGAGATATTCTGAACAGCGTTGATACAACAAAAGCATATAGTGACCAGACGCTGTCAGTGTCCATAAAAGCGGTCCATATGACTCGTATATTCTTCTGAAGCCAAATTGTTGTAATTCTCTAAAAATGTTTCCATCTGCTGTAGCTCTCAAATCTCATTTGCACTCACACACTATTCAGACTCGATATGTGGAGGCACGTCGCACCAGATTTAATGACACTGATGCAAAATGTCTGAATAGCGTTTAAAAGTGTACGGTCAGTAGGATTGATGTTTAAGTGATTCATATTTTTATTTAGCAAGGATGCATTAAATGAATTAAAAGTGACAGTAAAGACTTTTACATTGGTACAAAAAATCTATTTTTTGTTTAATGTTGTTTTTGTTTTTTATATTTTATGGAAATGTCAGCTTTTCTGTCCCTAGTCTTTACAGAAATATTACACTTGAAAACACTTTAGGGTTACAATTTCTTTATGTTTTAAAATGAAACAATATGCTATTTGAACAATTACACCTTCTTGAGTCATTTTGAGCAATATTTGTGTTTAAATTAATTACGTAGTATTCGAAGCACCACAAAACCGATCGTCCCCACAGTCATGTCCAAAGGGAAAGTGCTTTATTTTGAGTTCAAAACAGGTTTTTCTACCATTTAAAATACAATAATGTATTCATAACTATCAAATATATGATGTAAATGGCACAAACTAAATGCTGAAAACGTATTATGAAATGTATAATGAAATTAGTGGTCCCCTGGAGTGTCACTGGTGTTTAACAAAAATAATTTATTTTGAAATAAAAATCACACTGATGACATCACTTGACTTCCTTCTTTCTATTTCCAAAAAGAACTAAGAAAAAAGTTCACTGTCTCTTTTCAGCTATTAAAAATGTTCTCATGTATCTCATGATTTCATATGAAGCTTTTAGTTGGAGTCACTGGTGTGACCTACTTTATTGTTAGGGAATTGTAAAAAAGTAGAATACACATGGATAAAATTACTTAATTTAGTGAGTATACCATGACTGACAACATGTGGTCTGATACCTTGTAGCAGCCATTGTGTAAAATGCATTTTTCATGAAAATTGTCACTGGTGTTACCTTATGGGTAACAACAGTGAAGATCAGGTTCATTGTGTAACTGGTGTTTCTGTGTTTATTTTCTGTCACATTAAATAATTAAAACATAATCTCCTTGCATTTTCATTGTTTTTCTGGAACTCTAGAATTAATATGTCATAAAAACCTTTAATATTACCAAAGAAGGTAACACCGGTGACAAAAAGGTGGTGTTTAAATAATTGCACAAAAAATCATTAAGCTGTCATTTATATGTATTCATAAAGTCAAAAGTAAATCTAATAGTGTAGTCAAAGTTTAAATGTTAGAAAAAGAAATACATTTTAAGACATTTTGCCATACCAAAAGTGGAAATTTCTGTAAAATGACCCATTAATCAAAATCCAGAAAAATGTGTCACATTTTTCACAAAAACATTAAGCAGCACAACTGTTTTCAACATTGATAATTCTAAGATTTATTCTTGAGCATTAAATCAGCATATTAGAATGATTTCTGAAGGATCATGTGACACTGAAGACTGGAGTAATGTTGCTGAAAAAATCATCTTTGCCACCACAGGAATAAATTGTGTTTTAAAATGTATTAAAATAGAAAACAGTTCTTTTAAATTAAAATAATATTACCGTTTATACAGTATTGTTGATCAAAAATGCAGCATTGGTCAGCATAGGAGAATTCTTTTAAAAACATTGAAATATCTTACATACTCCAAAACTTTTGAATGTTCTTTTCTTTTTATTTATTTTATTCGTCAAAACATAAAAGGAAAGATATGTATGTATGTATGTATAATGTAGAATTTTTTAGGTTGCCTTTTTTTTTTACTGTGTGGAGCAAAAATATTTGACCTATTTTTACCTCATGTCGTTTCAAAGCCGTAAGACCTTCATCTTTGGAACACAAATTAAGATATTTTTAATGTTCTCTGACCCTCCATAGACAGCAATGAAACTACATAAAGTAGTAAAAACACAAAAAATATTCTTGTAGCTTTATAAAATTACAGTAGATCCGCTGATGTCACACAAACTATTTTAATGTAGTCCTTATTACCTTTCTGAGCCTTGAACGTGGTGGTTGCGTTGCTGTCTATGCAGGGTCAGAAAGCTTTTGGATTTCATCAAAAATATCTTAATTTGTGTTGCGAAGATGAACGAATCATTTTGGAATGACATGAGGGTGAGTAATTAATGACAGAATTTTTATATTTGGGTGAACTGTCCCTTTAAAAGCATTAGAAAATGTCAGAAAATGTTCACTGAAATTGTGTAAATCTCAGTGAATGTGAAGACAATGTAATCATAGTCCTCTAAAATATTTACTAATGGCTCTGGCCGTGGTTGGATTGTTATTTGTGCATGAGCCGAGGCATGTTTAGATGCAGCGCAGCCCCTACAGACGAATGAAGCCCTGCGCCCGCAGACATGCCTGACTCTCCCATCAGGCCTTGCTGCCTGCGTCTGACAACACTCCAGCCTGTTAAGGTCAAGACCAACAGAGTGTCAGCGAGGATGATGATGATGTATTTTTTGACTCCCTCGTTTTTTCCTCCTGTCTACTCGACTTTATACTTTCTCCTTGTGCCAGTGTCAGCGGTCCATCTGCCCGCTGCCGACTCAAACCCCGGCACGGGCGCGCTGATCCGTCTGAACCCTGTACCCAGTGATCTCACCCCCACCGCTCCTCCTCCGCCGCCCGCCTGCCATCATCGCCTCCCCCCCCCCCCCTCGTTTCATAGCCGTGATTGTGAGAACAAGAAAACACACAAATACACACATATGCCACCAAACTCATGTCAGGTAAACCACAACAATTACAATCTCACAGTCATAATGAAACGGTGACAAAATTAAACCCTCCGATCCCCCTGAGAGTCACAAGATTTTAATATCTGACATTTCTGCACATTGACACATGTGCGGCAGCATCTGCTGCCTGGCTGTGAAATCCGCTCTTTTACGGTGGCTGTCTGTGAGTGGGTGGGTGTGTGCGCACTTGTTTCTGTAAATATATATGTGTGCGTTTCTGTGTGTATTTTAGAATTTATGTGGTCCCATATTTGTATATACAACCTAGTGATCTGCTTCAGATACCTCATTTTGACCAAATTGTATGTGTCCTTCAAAGAGAAGACAATACAGAATGTATTCTAATTAAATCAGTGTTACTTTAGTACTACTTATATAAAATAACCTAAAGTTATGGGTGGTATGGGTTTACCTAATTTCCAGTTGTATTATTAGGCACGTAACATACAAGCCCTCTCATTTACACTTTATGATTCTTTGGCCGACTGGACTAAGATAGAAAACCAATCATGCTCCCCCTCCTCCTGGCCGGGACTAATTTTCTCAACTTTGTCTCCGCCTTCTTCATTTAAGATAACAAATCCTGTAGTAACTCGTTCTTTTAAGATATGGACTCAAATAAGAAAACATTATAATGGCAAGCATGCTCTATTCAGGCTCCATTGACTGCTAACCATTCATTTCCTCCATCCATATCAGATGTATCATTTCGTAACTGGTCTGAAAATGGAATTTGTTCATTTAAAGATCTGTTCGTAAATGGTTACTTTTCCTCATTTCAACAGTTGCAACAGAATTTTAAGCTGCCAAAGTCCCGATTTTTTAGGTACTTGCAAATACGTAACTTTATTAAAAAGACTTTCCCTTCATTCCCCAAGGAGCCACCAGAATCACCAATGGACTTACTGTTTTTGGATAACCCATCTGTTAAAGGCGGCATATCTATTATTTTGAAGAAACTCTCACAATTTGAATGTAATGTATCACTGGAATACCTACGTGAGGCATGGCAGAAAGATCTGGGAATAAATATTACAGAGGACCATTGGGATGATGCGCAAAAACTGGTTCACTCCTCCTCGATATGTGCTAGACACGGACTTATACAATTTAAGATACTGCACAGATTTCATCTCTCTAAAGAAAAACTTTCTAAGATGTTCCCATCTGTGGACTCAACCTGTGATAGATGTGGACAATCAGATGATTCATTAGCGCACGTGTTTTGGAAATGTCCAAAAATCATTACATACTGGTCCACAATCTTTCAAATAATGTCAGATATTATAAGGATACCTTTGGACCCAGACCCAATGTTAGCTCTTTTTGAGGTTAAATATGATAACATTATAATATCAAAGAGTCAGTATTCTGTGATTACATTTGTGATGCTTCTTGCACGAAGACTAATTCTTCTTAATTGGAAACAAAATGCTAATTGACATTCATGTTCTAAGTGACTTGCAGAACACTTCTACTAAAACATTATTTAACACTTATTAAAGGAGAAGTCCACTTCCAGAGCAACAATTTTCAGATAATTTACTCACCCCCTTGTCATCCAAGATGTTCATGTCTTTCAGTCTTCAGTCGTAAAGAAATTGTGGTTTTTGAGGAAAACATTTCAGGATTTTTCTCCATATAATGGATTTGATTGGCGCACCGATTTTGAACTTCCAAAATGTAGTTTAAATGCAGCTTCAAAGGGCTCTAAACAATCCCAGCCGAGGAAGAAGGGTCTTATCTAGCGAAACGATCTGTCATTTTTTTCAAAAAATACAAATTTGTATACTTTTTAAGCACAAAAGCTTGTGTAGCAGGCTCTGGGATGCGCGTCCATGATGCTACGAATTAGTAATGGGTCGTTCTTGAACGATTCTTTCATTTTGAACGAATCTTTAATGTGACTCGGGAAGAACGAGTCGTCTCGGGGAGTGAGTCATTCAGTCGCGTATGCGCAACATCATATTAGGTTCTGTACTGGAATTAGTTCACCTGTTTCGAGTCTTTAGGCTTTTCGAGTCGTTTGTTCATCTTATGGGGCTGTCATGTGATGAATGTACGACTCAAACCCAAAAACTTGTCAGATAAGAGGTGAGGTGAGCTAATCATAGACCAAAGACCCAGGTAAACAATGAATTAATCTTTTCTGTTTCTTATAACATTATAGTTTTGTCTTGTTTATAGCTTGATCAACATCTGTGTAAGCAGTAGATGTGTTAGGGAAGTAACACGTAACATTTTAATTGTATTTTGCTAAAATGAACGAAATGACTCAAAAAAAGATTTGTTCATTTTGCTGGTCCGAGTCGGTAAAATGATCCAACTTCCCATCACTACTACGAATCACGTGTAAGTTCATCAACTGTGTACTGAGTATGAGAAAAAACTCCATCTTATTTTCTCCTACAGCTTGAGAGGAGGACATCGTTGTACCTTTTTGTTTGTAAAAAGCGTTTACAAACTTACTTGCACTTTCTTCGTCTTTGCGCGTTCGCTTTGTAAACACTGGGTCTGTAGTTCCGCGTGACCTTTTGACGTGATTCAATAGTACGTAACGTCGTGAACGCGCATCCCAGAGCCTGTGCTACACAAGATTTTGTGCTTAAAAAGTATATAAAATTCTATTTTCCGAAAAATAAAGGACTAAATAAGACCCTTCATCCTCGGCTGGGATCGTTTAGAGCCCTTTGAAGCTGCATTTAAACTACATTTTGGAAGTTCAAAATCAGGGCACCAATGAAGTCCATTATAAGAAGAAAAATCATGAAATGTTTTCTTCAAAAACCGTCATTTCTTCACGACTGAAGACAGAAAGACATGAACATCTTGGATGACAAGCGAGTGAATAATTTATTTGTGAATTGTTGTTCTGAAAGTGGACTTCTCCTTTAATATTTAGTAGATTATTTTACTCAGTATTCATGTAAAAAATATATACAGGAAATATATACATAAAAAAAGGTATACAGGATCACTCCACTCATTCCTTTGGGAACACAAACCCTGACCGTGGCATTGCTAGCGTTATGGCTGTACGCTTTGCGCTAATGCTAAAGCTAATGAAGGAGTTAGGAGGCATGCTATTCATATAGCACTTCCTATTTAGAGCGTTCCCAATTAGTCAGTTAGGATGCTGTCTTAGAAGTCAGCTGCCTATGTAGACAGTATGCAGCACGACAGCTCACTAGCTCCAGGAACATGTGCGCCTTATGTGTTTGTCTATTTGTGGCTATGTATGTGTGAGCGCTACATATAACATATCAGTGTGTCTACACATAATTAGACCTCAGCAACCGAACCAGCAGTCAGACTGCCAGTCGCTGGGATTGAATGAGCGAGACACTGGGCTGAGCAGTAGAGTTCCATAAACACCTCTGGGTTTGAGTCTAAGTGTTTGAGACTGCTGCCTTAGGGTGACATGAGCGTGTGTGATTCTGAGTGGAAGCCCGGAGCTAAAGGCTGAGGGCGGCATGAAAGATACGCTGGCGTCTCCCTTCCGCCACAGGCTGCACACTTTCCCAGTTCTCCCCACAGAGCAGCCTCACTCTTCCCCTGCAAAGCTGTCAGTGCCACTTCAGCGATGCCGCTTGTCTTTGTTCCAGTCAGACGAGGATGATACAGATGAGAAGATAGATAAGATAGACTGCAGGCTGGAGAGGAAGTGTCGGCCGCTGTTTGGGAGTCTGCGGCTCGAAACGCCTCGCGCGTGCTTTCTGGTGACGCGGAGGAAGTGTTAAATTGAATCTGTGCTCCGTGTAGTGTGAACTACTCGACGTATCTTAACGTCTTAACTCGACGCTCCCTTGCCAACTCGACACATCAAAGTCGTCCTCACCTTTCACGTTATACAACTGTTTCAGGCCGCTATAAGAGGAAGAGCCCTATATATACACACATTTAGAAAGAATGTAGTAGAGAGATAGTTAGGTGCAGTAATAACAATAATAGATGTAATAATAGACAAAAGAGAAGGCTGCATAAATTGAATATGACACATTATATCCTGGTCACAAGCACAGAATAACAAGAATCGTGCAGGAAAAAAATACTGCACATATGAAGGAAAAGGACTTATTCTAATGTGTGTGCGTGTGTGTGTGCATATATATGAACAGAAATGTGTGTGTGTGTGTGTGTGTGTGTGTAAATGTTTATATGTATATATGCACTTTATAAACAATAAATTATTACTTTTGTTTTTATACAAAACTGGAAAATATTTATGCTTTTTTTATAATTTAGTTGTTTTATTATTTATTTGTTTATATATTTTATATATATTGTATTTTATTATTTCTATTTTTGTTGTTCATTATTTATTTTAATTTTAATTATTCATATTCATTTGTTTATTATTTAGTTATTTTATTATTTCTATTTCTATATATATTTTTTATTAATTGTATTTATTATATATTTATTATATAAAAACACAAACAATATACATTATAAAAATATAAATTTACATTTAATTTGTGATTTATTTTATTGTTAATTATTTATTTATTTTAATTTTAGTTATTCATTTTAATTGTATTTATTATATATTTATTATATAAAAACACAAACAAAATACATTATGAAAAATATAAATTGACTTAATTTGTGATTTAGTTTAATTGTTCATTATGTATTTTATTTTTAATTATTATTTTTTATTATATTTTTACTGTATACAAACTAAATACATTATAAAAATATAAATTAATATTTAATGTGTGATTAAATGCTTTTTTTATTTATATACATACATTTTCAGCTATTATATCTTTATTTATAAATGTACTGGACACATATGAAAAACCACTAAATTGTTAAAAGCAATTTTATTTTCCATATAATTATGGAAAATATGTGTGTGTGTGTGTGTGTGTGTGTGTGTGTGTGTGTGTGTGTATGTGTATGTGTATGTATATGTGTATGTATATGCAAACACATATATTTACATGTCTGCATGTGTGTGTACACAGATGTTTTTATATAAACAAATAAATAGCACACTTTATTAAATACAAACAAACAAAATATGTAATAAAAATATAAATTGATATTTAATTAATAATTTATATATATACATGAATTTTCAGTTATTATATCTTTACATATAAATATACCCCTAGACACACTTACGAAAGACCACTGAATTATTAAAAATGTTTTTATTTTCCTTTGATCACATCTTGTCGCACCAAGTGTACAGACTGAGTGAGGACCACCACGCTTCCTTCTCAAAAAAGGCACAAGAACAGCTTTTTATTTAGTCTCACCTGAGCTTCTCGGGTTAAACAAGGTGTTTACTTTAATTCCAAAAGCCAGTTTCAATGGCAAACATGCTCTAAACACGCAGCGCTACATGATAGTTTCTGTATTTTAGTGAACAGAAAATCTTTTGTCTTGTGAGGAGGCATTAATTTATCTTTGCAGTGGGCCTTGACTGCGGTAATTGTTGTGTGAGGGCAGGCGGTGTGCCGAGTCAATCGCTCTCTCTCTCTTTCTCTCTCTCACTCTCTCTCTTTGAGGCACGTAGATTCACTCTTTCCGACACGCGTGTGCATGCAAGAATGAGTCAAAATGACTTATCCAGCGGGGGATGTATTAACACTTCATATCCATAAACTCAAACCTGCAGCATGTCATGTTGAGCACATCAGTCAGAATGGAGCACCAACACAAAATAAATATTCCAATTTCAGGACAAAAATGGCTTTGAAAGACCTAAGTGAGTATTAATAGTGGAGGCCTTTTATATTAAAGTACCCTGCAGCCTTTGCTTGTGTGTGTGTGTGTGTGTGTGTGTGTTTGCAATCTCTTCGTAGAGAGCATCTGAAACCTTTGAATTGTATTATTGAATAGAAAGTATATGTTTGCTGCTTTGTTTTCTCTTTATGTAGTACATATGACAATTTTTGAGTTTCAGCATATAGCCAAGTACAGCCTACGCTTACAAAAATTCACCATGGTAACCATAGTTTCCACAAAAATACCTTAGATACAACTACTACAGTTCTTTATACATTAAAACTGGCAATATTGAGTCAATATCAGCACCACTGTCATTGAATATGAATACAGAAATTCTTCTAATACAGTCATGGCCAAAAATATCGGCACCCTTGCAGTTCTGTCAGAAAATGCAATCCTTCTCTCAGAAAATTGTTGCAGATGCAAATGTTTTGGTACTCACGTGTTTTTTTTTTTTTGTTTGTTTGTTTGCATTGGAGCAAGAGAAGAAAAGTCAGATCTGATACAATTCCACACAGAACCCCATAATGCACTGGACAAAATAATTGGCACGCTTAACTTAATATTTGGTAGCACCCCCTTTGGAAGAAAAATAACTGAAATCAGTCGCTTTCTGTAACCATGAATGTCCTTCTGTAACCATGATGTCCTTTACCAAAAAGCTCTACTTTTGTCTCATCTGTCCACAGTACATTCTCCTAGAAGGATTGTGGTTTTGTCACATAAGTTTTGGCAAACTCCAGTCTTGCTTTTTTATGCCTTTGTGCCAGCAGTGGTTCCCCCTGGGTCTACTACCATAGCATCCCTTTTCGAGGGATAGTGTGAGCTGACACTGTTGCACCCTGTGTCCGCAGATCAGCTTGAATTGTTTGGAAGTCGGGGTTCTTAATCTGCCATTCGAACAATTCTTCACTGTAATTTTTTATTAATTTTGCTCTTCCGTCCACGTCCAGGGAGGTTAGCAGTTGCGCACAGTGGACACAGGAACATTAAGATCTCTGGAGATGGACTTGTAGCCTTGAGATTGTCCATCTTTTTCCACAATTTTTTTCTCACAAATCCACAGACAACTCTTTACACTTCTTTCTTTTCTCCACACTCAGTGTGACACACAACACAAAGGTTGAGTCAACTTTTCTCCATTTTAACTGGTTGCAAGTGTGATATATTACACACCTGTTACTTGCCACAGGTGTGTCTAAATACAAATTACAGGAGCATCACATGCTTGAAAAGCAATTATTTTTTACAATTTTGACAAGGTGCCAATAATTTTGTCCAGTCCATTTTTGAGTTCTATGTTAAATTTGATCAAGTTTGACTTTTCTTCTCTGTTTTTTTTTTTTGTGTTGTTGCAGCGCAAACAAAAACAATAAGCATGTGAATACCAAAACATTTGCAACTGGAACAATTTTCTAAGAGAAGTGTTGCATTTTCTGACAGAATTGCAAGGGCGCCGATATTTTTGGCCATGACTGTATATATATATATATATATATATAAAGAATTAATAATTATATTACATTTTTATGAAATATTATGAGGACTTTTTCTTTAGAAAAATGTGCATTAATAAATCGTTCAAGAATCTATATACTTTATTTTGTATGTGATTAATCACAATTAATTGTTTGACAGCCCAGAGGCTTATTATATTTATTTACATAAACACACATATGCATGCAGATATGCGTTTATGTAAATAAATAAATAAATATGCACACTTTTTGTAAATAACTTATATGCAGCATATTAAAAGAAACATAAAATGTCAAATTATACTTCAGAAATGTGGCATATTTCAGAGAAGTGTAATGTTGGATTGTGAAAAATCACTATTTGACAAAAATTAAAGTATATATAAAAATTAATTCTATTAATTTTTTTATGAAAAATATGAAGACTTTTTCTTTAGAAAAATGTGCATTAATAAATCATTCAAGAACATCGAAATTTATTATTTTAAAAATGTTCAGTTGAGATTTTATGTTGACCTAACATGATTTTTGTAACTGTAAGGTAATAAGACCATGATGATATAATAAATAATTTTTTGCATTTTCATAAAATCATTAATTATTATATTAAGTATGAACTTTCTGCCTGAACGCTATCCATATTTCAATGTTGTCACACAAGCAATAAGATCTTCCCTAACATTAGCCGTAATCAAAACCCTCATGCGGTCATGATTCTTCATAATCAAGCGAAATGCTCTGACATCCCTTTTCGCTTTGCCCAAATTTCCCTCTGAATCTCCCCGTGAGCTCGGAGGAAACATCTCGGGAGTGTTTTCCACTGCTTGTGCTATTGAGGCTAAACAATTTCACTGCACTAATTGGCCAATGTCAGGCGTGACACTAGGATAAACAAACGCTGCTCAGGAAAACTGAGACAAATGTTGGCTAATTAAACTGATGGGGGAGAGAAAAAAAGCTGACAAAAAATTAGAAAAGAGGAAGAAAAAAATCCCACCATGTGAGGCAGGCTTCCTATTTCCAAACGTCTCTGCTCCTCTAATTAGTCTTTATTTGGCAAACGGAAGAATGAAATAAATATATGGCGAGGTAAATAAATAAAAGCTTTTGAGCGGCAAAAGTCAAAACGCTTTTGCTGCCTTTCGCGCCGAGACCTTTGAAAGAGGACAAAACGGGTGTTTTCGCGAAGGCCTCGGATCTGCCGTACGATCGCCTCTCTTTATCATCTCCTCTGCCGTTTAATCACTTGTGTCAATTTGTTACTCTCCGTCTGGTTTGCGGAATAAACAGTCACGGCTTGACGACGGACCTTGACTCTGTTTGGGTTGGACTTTGAGATGCGCTGGCACACACAAATGCCTTTCTGTTACCTTCCCTCCGTTTCTAAATCATTTCTCCCATAATCTTTCATGCTGTCTCTCTCCCTGTCTCAATTCCTGGTTTTACCACCCCCGCTCCACCACCTCCTACTCCGGAGCGCGTGTCACTGGATGTTTATAGGCTGTTGTTTTCGACGCTGATGACCATTGTCACACAGTGTTTCTATTACCCATCTGCCCTGATGGATGGCCCCTCTCTGCGCTCATGCTGATAGGAGTGTCCTTGATCAGCAGAGGAAGAGAGCGGCAGAGAGAGAGATGGAGGAGGGGGGCCGGCCGAGGTGGGGTTGGCACTACCTGTCCATCCGTGGTCTCGGCAGACTGCAAACTTCAGCCGTGACACGTGTAGATCAGCCCACTTACAGACAAGCAGTGACACGGCGGTTGTAAATTGGGCCGCTGCCAGCTGAGGTGGGTGTGGACGCCGAGTCCCTTTCGCTGGTTAATTGGCAACCAGCAGTCTGCTGAGGACAGCGCCGTCTTCACCGTACAGCTGTGCTCAAGGAGTCCGCGGGACAATGGAGATGTAACGGGCCAAAGCTTTAATTAAAGACATAAGATGGGTGTCTCTGCTGCACTTCTGTATTTTGCGAACATCTGCAGAAGTTGCTTTTGTTTAAAATACAGATGTACGACTGCCAATCAAATTGAACACTTAGGCTTGTTCAAAATACAGAGTTCGTTTGTACGATACTGATTCTTAAAATGTAAAGAATGACTTTTAATTTGATGATGTAGTCTGATTCAAATAACAGTTCTTTTGATTCTTGGTTAATCTTTATCTGGATAGCGTGAGCAGTGTAGTCTGATTCAGGAACTGATTCAGTCTTATGAGCAGGTTATTTTAATGAATCATTCAGAAAGATTCCTGAAATGTGACCCTGGACCACAAAACTAGTCTTAAGCAGCACAGGTATATTTGTAGCAATAGCCAACAATACATTATACGGGTCAAAATTATCGATTTTTCTTTTATGACAAAAATCATTAGGATATTAAGTAAAGATCACATTTCATGAAGATATTTTGTACATTTCCTTTCGTAAATATATCAAAACTTAATTTTTGATGAGTGCTATGCATTGCTAAGCACTTCATTTGGACAACTTTAAAGGCGATTTTCTCAGTATTTTGATTTTTTTGCACCCTCAGATTCCAGATGTTCAAATATTGTCCTATCCCAACAAATAGTCCTATCCCAAAAAATCCCCACAGTGTGAGCAGTAAATGAATCATTCAAGAAGATTGCTGAAATTATATCATTTTCATTTTCATTTTCATTTTCATGTTAAAAAAAAAAAGAAGAAAAGAAAGTAAGAACAAATGACTCCTGTGAACCAGTTCTTTTGATTCTTGGTGAATCACTGTTCACGCAGTGTGAGCAGTGTAGTCTGATTCAGGAACAAATTAGTTTTTTAATGAATCAGGTTATTTTAATTAATTATTCAAAAAGATTTGAGAAATTATTAATATTTTAAAATGTAAAAAAGGGTCAAATGACTCTTATGAATCAGTTCTTTTGATTCTTAGTGAATTATTATCTGCACAGTATAAGCAGTTTAGTCCAATTCAGAAACAAGTCTTTTAACGAATCAGGTTAATGAATCATTCAAAAAGATTCCAGAAATAATATATATTTTAATATTTAATATATAAAAAAGGAACAAATGACTCTTATAAACCAAATATTTTGATTCTTGGTGAATCATTGTCCACACAGCGTGAGCAGTGTAGTCTGATTCAAGAACAAATGAGGCTTAATAGCAGGTTATTTTAATGAATCTTTCAAAAAGATTCCTGAAATAATAGATTATCTAAATATAAAAAAGGAACAAATGACTCTTATGAACCAGTTCTTTTGATTCTTAGTGAACAGTGTGGTCCGATTTAGAAACAAATGAGTCTTATAAGCAGGGTTTTTTTTAAATGAATCATTCGAAAATATTCCTGAAATATGTATCATGTGTTCATTTATAATTGTAATATTAAAAAAACCCACAATCCATAATATATATATCTATCTATCTATCTATCTATCTATCTATCTATCTATCTATATATATATATATATATATATATATGGATTGTGTGTTTGGCTGTTCCATCTCTGATAAGAGTCATATTAATGGATAATATTAATGGATATCTCTGTTATATACACACACGATTCATGAAATGCAATTGCACTGCTTAGTTTAACCCATTGTTAATTTTGCAAATTAATATTTTTGTACTAAATTAAAAGGTTGTTTCATAGCAAAAAGGCCTATTAAATATATTTAAATGTAGTATTTTAATAATAATAAAAACATATATATTTAATACACAAATCACAACTGATTTAAGCTTGTAAATGAATATTTTTGTATTTTTGTTTGAAGATTCTCTAAATTTGTTCCATATGATTCATACCTGCAGTATTTTCTATGGAAACGCGTATTACACAAACATCCTTTACCATTTTGACATGTTTTTTCAGCATTTTGCATCGCGTTCTTCAGACGTGTCCCAAGTTAAAAGAGTTCAACTTAAATAAACACATCTCGAGGCACCTACCTTCTTGAACTCAAGAACATGTTTTGTGCGAACAACCCCTAAGTATGTATTTGAGGCTTAACATGAAAAGGGTTAAAAACGTATGAGGTCACTTTAAAAAATGGATTGCGCGCCATATGTGGAGTCGTTTGGAGTGTGTTTGGCTGTTTCATCTCTGATAAGAGTCATATTAATGATATTCTGTGTGGGAACAATGATAGCAGCGATTTGCCTCAGCATTGTCATTTACTGATTGATTATCGGGTGATTTATGTTTTAATATAAAGGGGGGGCCGCACCAGAGCACATAATACAATATCCCCAGTTAAAATAACTTAACGAGCTGGAGGGAGAGCAAAAACAATGAAATTTCAAATGGATAGAACAGCTTATCAGTTATGACCCCTCTACATATATACGCGTGTGCGTACGCTTACGTGAAGAAGAGACAGAGAGAGAAAGCAGAAGATTGAGAGCGAGCGAGTGTGTTTCCTCTGTAGACAGTAGGCTGATGATGAATTTTTAAACAGATCACACTGATAATTGTATTTCATATCTGTCAGTGACGAGGAGACTGGCCACTGAGATGCTATTTATGTCAGCGCACCTCGCTCGGTACAGCCCTCAATAAAACTCAAATCACGAGGGAGATTGTTAAGTCTTCCACAAGAATTATTAAATCGAAGGAAAATTTATGGATGACACTTTATAACAATTAATCAAGAGATGTTGATTAATAAAGTTATCCTCCTCCTCCTCCTCCTGCGTTACAGCCGATGTCGGGCAGCTGAGCCGTCGTTGTCGTCACAGATATGGTTTTGTCATTCTCTCTGATTAATGCAGCCCGGAGAGACGCCTCCTTCTTTGCCCACCACACCCCAGCCCGGCGGCCCGACGCACTCCGAACATTTTCTACCTGTTAACCTTGAGAAAAGATCCGAATGAGTGGGGCAACGGAGAGCGAAGGAGATCATGTGGGACTAACTGAAAAAAAAAAAAAAAATTCAAAATGGAGATTTTGGAGAATGTCACCCAGCCAACCTTGTCACTGTGATTAGGCTGCTGTGATTAATTAGTTTAGTAAGATTGAGCAATTAGGTCAGAATTGTGTGTATATGTGCAGGGACGTCATGTACTTTTCTTTTTAACTTCTTACTTGTGGGAAGAGTGCAACATTTAAGTTAGATTAAATTTATGTGAACAAATATAGTGGATTATAAATGCAAATTCAGAATATTTACTATAGAAAAATAATTAAATTAATTATTATTAAAATTATAAATTATACATAGATATAGATATGCACAAGTTTAATGAGCCAGTTTTTATAAAAATACTCAATAAATAAAATTACATAGATATAGATACAGATACAGATATAGATGACTAATGAGCTGGTTATCATTCAAAAAGACTCAATAAATATAATTTAATTTTTTTAATAAAACATTAGAATTGTATAGAGTATAACAGATAATTTATAATAATTATATACATAATACATATACGTAAATTACAATTGAATTGCTTAGTTTAGGAAAATTGTTAATTTTAGAAAATTGTGATGATGAATAATTATAATGATAATTATTATATAAAATTAAAACTATAGATAGAGATAGATAGACATAGATGACTCTAATGAGCTGGTTATCATTTAAAAAACAGTATATATATTTACGTTTTTAATAAAACATTAGAATCATATAGAATATAACAAATACAATATAATAATTATGTACATAATACATATACGTAAATTATAATTGAATTGCCTAGTTTAAGCCATTATTAATTTTAGAAAATTGTGATGATAATAAATGATCATTATAATAATACATTTTAATAAATTTATAAATTTTAGACAGATATAGATATACATAATTTTTATGAGCCAGTTTTCATTCAGAAAACTCAATAAATATAAATATAAATATATAGATATAGATGAACTAATGAACTGGTTATCATTCAAAAAGACTTAATACAATTAATAAGTTTGTAATAAAACATATTAGAATTGTATGGAATGTAACAAATAATATATAATAATTGTGTAAAATACATATACATACATTACTATTGAACTGTATATTTTAGGCCATTGTTAATTTTAGAACATTGTGATAATAAATGATAATTATAATGATAATTATTAATTAGGCATTTAATTGCATTATAATCTACACTAAAAATTCTATACACTATATTACATATATTGAAAGAAAATTATCTATAGTATATTATGTATAGTATTTATTATGTACATCATATATATTTTTAATGTATTCATTTATTAAAACAAAAACAGTAATGTTAAAACATTAATACAGTAGAAATACATATTTAACAATTAATAATTAACATTTATATTTATTAGTGTTTACAATCTTACAATCTAACTTGCCTTTACAGTATAATGCTTACATCATATATATATATATATATATATATATATATATTCATTTAATAAAACAGTAAAATATAAATATAAAATATTACAAAGTAGAAATATATATTTAACAATTAATAATTAACATTTATGGTAATTAATAAGAACAACAAAAACTGTGTTATATTTAGGAATTATTACATTAAATTTTAATTATATATTATTTACACACACATATTTATTTATAGAGTTATATATATAATTTTAACTTGTCTTTACAGTATAATGCTTACAATATATATTTTTGTATTAATTTATTAAAATGGTAAAAACAGTAATATTAAAATATGAATACAGTAGAATTTAACTATTAATAACATTTATTGTCACTTTCTATTTATCAATTAAAATAAATGTTAATTAATTAAATATTATTTACACACATTTGTTTATGTAATTGTATATAATGTTTAACTTGCCTTTACAGTACACTGCTTACATCATATGTTTATTGTATTAATTTATTAAAACAGTAAAAACAGTAAGTGAAATATTAATACATTTAGAAATACATTTTTAACAATTAATAATGAACTAATTATATAGTATTTACACACATACACTTATCTGTTTATATATATATATATATATATATATATATATATATATAAAATTTTTAACTTGCCATTACAGTTTAATGCCTACAAATATATTTATATTTTATTAATATATATCTTGACTATTAATTACATATATCATTTTTGTTTTTTTTAAACACACAAATTTATTTGTTTATTTATATAATTACATATACAATTTTTTAACTTGCCTGTACAGTATAATGCTAACAAATCTGAGGTGCCCAGAAATATGCATGACACTTGTGTATATATGCGAGTATTTGTATTAAAGCAAGAATGAATGAAGGAGAATTTCAGTTGACGAGACCTCGAAGAAAAAAAAAAATGTCGGAAAATCTCCAGCCTGTGACCTGGCCAGTATTTGAGGAACAAAAAAAGCTCTCATTGAGAAAGATGTGCTACGTGTGAACGTTTGCAGGGTAGTTCGGGGTGGAGCAAGGCCGTATACGTCTGATTTGCTGATATAGCCTTGAGGCTGGCGTCATCAGGCGCTCCCGCTGCAGAGGCCGGCCAGAGCCAGCCGGGGCTTTCGGGAAGACAGGGACGGCGTTCAGGCTCCTGCCAGGGCGTGGAGGGACAGCGTAAGGCCGGAAAACCTGGCCTGGTTCAACGCTCGGATCAAAGGCAGCGAGACTCTATAGAGCCGTTTGTATGAATCAACCTATTTCTGGCTGAGAGTGAAAGTGAAGGGACGCTCAGTGTGGGAGACGGGTGGACTGAAATGGTGCGTACGGAGCCTCCTCAGTGTTACATAAACCAAAGCCCCTATATAAACACCTCCTGACTACTGAATTGTGTTTTGATAGGCAGCCATATCTGCTAAAATAAACACAAATGGCAGGGTTTGGCTGGATTCGCTAGGCAAATTTTGCTGGTTATATTTATCATATCATTTTACTAAGACTCTAAACATAGTTTCCCCCGCGTCTCTTTAGTAAAAAAAAAAAAAAAAAACACATCCATTTGAATGGTCTCGAATGCGCCGTGTTAGCATAACAGTTCGTACGGGATATTTTAGCCGGTCAATGGAGAAAAGAGGAAAACATTTCTTGTTGTTCTTATTAATGCTTTTAGATCTTTTATAAAAACAAACACATTTCGGCTAAGCGTCAGAAGTAGAGCACTCGGAGCAGCTTTAGGGGGCTGTTTTCTCTTTGTTGCATCAGTAGCGAGGAGAGATCTCTCTCTAACCGAAACCCTCAGGCTATGAGTTTGACTGAAGCGGAAAAAAAAAACATCCTATTTTGTTTCTCTTAAAAACCATACATTATCAAAGGCGTCTCATGCATATCTTTGATCTAAAAGGGTTACATCTTAATAATTACGGTTCGACTGTATGAAAGAACCAAATGTTTCTGGCTTTTTTATTCCGGTATCGCTCGAAATTGTTCACCGTCTTCAGCGTGAAAACTAAGACCTGGGAGCGAGCAAACAAACAAATAAATAAATAAAAACCGACAGAACTGCGCTGCTATATTATTTAATGACAAGATGTGGAAAGAGGGGAAATATCCTTTTTAAAAACTGAATATAAATCACGCCGTGTAGCTTTCGTGTCTCATCTCGATCTTTGCACCGCTTCTTTCGCTTTTTATAACAATTCATCCAGTCAATAAAGCACTGAGAGAGATGTTTCCAGTAATCCTATATGCTTAAATATAACTCAGTTTATGCACACCACATTTTCTGGCCACTCTCTTTCTGCGGAAAATGATGTTTTTACAGAACATTTCCCTTTGCAACCAATCAAAGAGGTGCAGTCAGTGGTAATGAAACAGGAAAACATTTCAGCACTCCTCTCTCCTCTTTAATGGCTGAAAAATGCTAATTGGAAGAAGACCGCATGTGTCAAAGAAAACAAAAGAGGTGGTATGGCAGGCAGCGGGACTCATGTTGGAGGATGGTATTTTGAAATGTGAAATGTGTCACTTAACTCCTGCTGAAACGCACCGGGTTTGGAGGGGAGGATCGAGGAACGGAAGCCCCTCCTGAACGTGGAGGTGCAGCGGAGCAAGAAGAGACGTTTATGAGGTAATAACCAGATGCAGTCACACAGAGTATGAAAATCTGCTCGGAGAAACCCGAAAGGTCCGACTACATACTGATCCAGGCGTTTCTAACACGTCTCGGTCGCGTGACTTGTTGCATATATGCGTTTCTAAATAAAACTACATCTATTTAAGACTGTTTCATTTTGGATGCCTATTGTGCAACTAAGCATGTGCAGAAAATCTGTTTGGATTCGAAACATTTTCTTTGGTAGCATGTAAATACTTTAATACATTTAGCTGTATAACAATAGAAATCTCTTATAGTTGTAACATTTCAAATAATAAAAAAAAAAAAATAAAATAAATAAATCACTACAGTCTTTAAACAGTTTTTATTCTCCATGACTTGAAATGCAGAAAAAAGAATTCTTTTAGAAATAGAGGGATTCCACCAAATGTCAGATTCTCAGTCAAATAAGTTTTGTGATCAGCATTTAGCGAAAGTACAAAAGTAATGAGTTATGTAAAGCTGTGATGGGCCTCCTTCCTCCAGAGAAAGGTGACATTTTAATTACCCCGCCTTATCTGATGGATTTCAAGATATTCTTCCCAGTAAAAGCCTTCTCTTTATTATTTTTTTGTGTTATATATTCTTAGTTTTCGCCTGTCAGTGACTCTACAAAATTCATTTGACCCAGTCGTTGATTGAAGGTGCAAGTTTTTATGGTATAAAATAGTTTTTTTATCAAGAGCTTCAAATCTCTGCACTGTGAGAAGTGTCTCCTGCTTTTATGACAAAAGAAAAAATCCCTATGATGGAATAATTGAGATAAAATAGATTTTTGACTTGCGTAATATAAAACTTAATAAAAATACTTTTCATATTCAATTTCAAATGACACCAACAAGACACCAGAACTTCATCCACTATTCTTTATTTACATTATTATATAAATAAAAACAGCAGATAAGTGAATCAGCAAATGTTTCTATTTTATTTCAAACATTGAGGAGTTATTTAAATAGTGAAAATACAAATATATATTGTAATAATACAGTAAAATGCAAAAATATAACAAAAAGCTGCTCTAGTGATCAAGTATTATAACTCTAGTACTGAACATTTTTCAGTGAATAGAGAGATGTTGTAATATTGGTTTTAATAAACATAATTGCAGTGGTGGCATGTGAAATGGCTTTGATCATGATCACAGACGTAAGGTTACACCGCAGAGCCGATGTGGCGTATTATTACAACTATTTGGGTTGCCGCGTTTAAGCTCACAGTTATAATTTTAGCAGTACTGACTTTAATACCCAAGCGCTCATCGCTATCAACAGCTGGATTGCTTCATGTGTTTAGTTCTAAATTCTTAATACAAGAGTTGCTGACCTCTGACCTGTAAGCTGCAGCGTTGTCCTTTTTGGAGAACGGCAACATCACCTACAAGACAAGAACAACAGTTTGGAAGCATAATCAATACATCTGAATCACATGCAATGTTAGAATACTTTTCACAAGACTCACAAAGCTATTTCTGTAACCCCACGGGGGAGATATGTTGCTGAAAAATGCTGTAATTGGTATTTATCTTGCCTGCTGATTTTGTGAAATACACACACACAAATTTGCACGAGAAGGGTTAACACATTGAATTTTTTAGGAGAATTTTATGATTGCTTGTAAATGTTCTTTTATTTGGCTCTGCAGACTATTTGCATCAGCAGTCTAGAATTACTAAGTATCTGTATTTCCATCATACATGAAAACTGTATGATCAAGTGTTTTTTTATATATATAAAAATATACCTTTTTTTGTCAAAGACAAAAAAACATTATCATTGACAGGCTATAGTGTTTCTCTATTCAAAATACAGCAGTGACAACATGCTATGTTATTGTTTATAAACCTTCAGATCTCGCCATACATATCTGCGGACACGTATGACGGCATCCCGCCTCGTGTAGCGTGCGAGCAATTTGGATCATAATTTGTTGATGCGATGTGACATGTTACATATAAAAAACAACTACTTCAAAGACTATCACCTCAAATCTCCCTCGCTTTTTTAGTTCCAGTCTTGTAACATCCATCTGCGATCCTTTAAGCAGACAGTGTAATACTGAGACATGAAGAATTTCTACAACATATAACGTGCATTATAGCATGTCCTGGCATTTTAATGCTAATCTTCTAATAAACATCTACAGAGAAAAACATATAAATCTAAGGTAATTTTTTTTTATAACATAAGGGAGATGAACCAAATCCATTTGCTGTCAGTCATTACAAAGTATCCACATGTAAAAAACAGTTTAAAACATATAACATCATATAAGGTATACAGTGTGATGCTGCTTTCTAAAAATACATTAAATTGCTAAATTAAAAATGTAAATATGTATTTCTAATAAATGCATGTTGTGGGTGAGGATGCACACTGAGGGACCCTTTTTTATAAAATAAGAAAAACAGTTCACTGATGATTTTTTTTTTTTTAAATAATCTCCAGTCAGTCACTTAATTAGAAACTACAGAACTTACACAGGAAGGACAAACACGAACACTTCTCCTATTAGAGATTTAACTAGGAGTGTAAAGCTGAAAATGGCACAGTTCAGGCTCCACACGAACCGTTCAAAGTGCGTTGGCATTGCAACTCGAGCTTTACGCTTATGTTTGCATGGCATACCTTCAAGCATGGCCTTTTACAAAAGAATAAGACGTACTACACCGAATAAGATGATAGGTACACACAAACATTTATACATTGTATATGGATAACCATTCCCAAAACACACATAAAATACACACACAAGCATACGCAGACTTGTCAACACTAACTAATGCTCACTACCAAAATTTGCGTTGCCACCGATTTGTGCTGGCATGTATTAATAAAATACAAAGTTCATAAATAAAGATTTGTTTTGGATATAAAAAAGATGTGACCATTACAATCCTCTAACACATTAATAGAAAATACTGTAACTATTTGTATATCTATTAATCTAAAATTATTTCTGCAAGCTTGTAGCAGTTCATCAACATACAATGAGCACAGCTGTGCATAATTCACCATGCCAAGACACACTCTCGTCTAGGTTTGGAGAACGATAAGAAACCCAGCATGGATTTATATATTTACACTACATTAGTGTTAATGTTACATTTAAATACTGTTCCAAGTGAACGAGATAAGTATTCAATATGTAATATTTATTTTAGGGATTCATTTGTAAATTCACATTGTTGTTTGTAAGAACTTATGTTGGTAATAAAAAAGCGTTAAATCCCTTTTAAGTGCATACTAACCCCTTGAAGGGAACTTCATCACAATGCTAAATACCAAAAAATATTTCTGTTAGACAACGCCGTAAGAACAGCTCCAAACAAAAAAAAAGAAAAAAAGTCACTGACTTTTAAGTCTGTTTGGATAGAGCTAATAATGCACAATGACGTGAGTAACGCGACAAAACAACACAAAGCATTAATTTCAGAAAAATGCAATGAATTTTAATGGGACAGTTGCACAGGGTGCAACGCGAACAGAGAAAAGCTGCTTATTCAAATGTTTTTAAATGTGATTTTTTTTTACGGCGATAATGATAAGAAGAATCAGATGGATCAATTATTATATTACGAATAATAATATGCTATAAAATTTAAATTCGGTGAAAGTTTAAAAGAAGCGGGCTGTTAGAAAATACACCGAAATCGGACGTTTATTTGAATATGACAAGCTAATTATCATTGTGCCGTTGTCTTGCACTGAGACCGAGAGAGATCTGTTACGAGCACGCAATAATCTCGGAAAAGCGTAGCGTTTTTAACCCAGCGATGCTCCTGCCCTACAGCGGGAGAAATCTTGGCTTCTTTGAGCCCGATGAGTTTCTGATGGGAGATTGGTGACGTAAGAGCCATCAACAGCGACAGGCTGATCGAGGTAGTCGCGAGGATGGATAGATGGACAGATGTTGGGGCGGAACTTGGACATATTTCCACATTATTAGCCCCTACCGACAGGCGTACAGCATAAATGATCAGTTAGATTGCAACTGGCAATAGCTCAAGGATGCGCAGCACCGTCAAAGGTAAGGACATGATTTAAACGTCGCGTACAGAAATATCAGCGCTTTGGCGGCGGTGGTGATGATGTATAATATCCGAGCCTGGCTTGTTCGTACGTTTACACTATACTAACAAATGTGTGCACTCACCGGCGAAGCTCTCGCGTCGGTCCACAGGCAGAATTATCCGCGGAAATCACAGCAGCGACGAAGAACCTCTTAAAATCCGCTAGAAACATCAGGCGACCGGAGCGAGCCAAGGCCACCTCAAAAAAATTCAGTCGGATTTCTCGCGTTCCCCTTCCGAGCGATTTAATAAAACACACCCACCCACTCGCCAACTTACAGAAAGAGTGGACATTGCGTCAACGCTGGTATAAAGACAAAAACAAAGTTGAGATTTAAGTGTGATTTTGGGGGGTGCCAGGTACACCGGTGTCAACAAAGTAGTACTGAAGAGCAGATACGCGCTGGATTTATTACGGGTCTTAACCTAATAGGATCCGAAATGTCTAACACCGCGGACTCGTTATTTAATTTGTGGATGTTTTGCAATTGATGAATAAGTAATGTGTAAGCGTTGTAGAGAGGCTTGTTACGGTCATACTCAACTTGTTCCAGGAGTCCCTCCCCTTCCCGTGCAAAGTGTTCACTTCCTAGTAAGGTGTAACGAATCAATCTGTAACTTCCAACTGTCCTTTTTTCGCCGATGAAAAAAGGTCGCAAATAATTTCCTTTGAGCGGCCGAACGCGTGAAATAGTTCGCGGTGTTGTTCGCCCCGGTAAACGTGCGCGCAAAAAGGAAAAAAGCACAGTGAACGGATCAAAGAAATGTTGTTGTGTGCATGGAAATATGCTGTTATATGCATGGAAATAAAATGAAATGTTTACAGCGCTAACAGCGGGCACCCCCTCCTTTATGCGTTTTGAATGTTAGCGGGTGACGTGAAACTTCTATTTTATTTTCGCGATGACGCCGAGAACACTGGAGAAGTACAATCACTTTTGAATTTTTATAACACCGCTTTTTTGTTTTTAATAAAACCGCACAACGAGCATACTCGTGTGAATGGACAACATCCAAACAAGTGATGTCTTCTCCAAAAAGGCAGTTCGTTGTCTTTCAAACGCTCCTGTTTTGCGGGGAGGGAAAAAACAGAACAATTAAAAAGATTGACAGGTGGGTTTTCACTGTCAGAGTGACGCTCCGGAGGGGTGGAGTAAAGAGAGAGAGGCAGGAAAGGCAACTCGATGTGTCTGTCTATCAGTTGAGACTGTCTGAACCGCTCACGCATCCTGAACGCGCGATACATATTTCAGCGAAGAGCAGCGAGACCGAGAACGCCGTTTCGCTCCCTGGAGTTTTTTTTTTTTCTGAACAGAGTAATTAGTTCACGTTCGTTGCGAGAGAGTGTGTTTTTTGTTTATATATCGCTCTGTAGTAAACGCGTCACGCTCGCCCGAATCAACTGTCCACATGTTTCCCTGAGCATGGACGGACAGTGTGTTTGGTGAATATCGGGAGGAGCACGAACAGAGACTCTCCACTGCGCGAGTGGGGAATTTAGTCCGTTGAAAATGCGCACTGAGTTCGAGCCCCATTTGTGACTGACATTAACTGTCTCCTGTCTGCCTGTCTCTTCCCTTGGTTTTGTCCCGTTTTTTAGGCTTTCCACCGAGCGAGAGGACGGAAATACTGTTGGACGGGCTCTCCATAACTGGAAGTTTCTTCCGTTTTCCTACAAACTATTGCCATAATCTAAGGAGAACCTAAGGAAGCGTTTTTTTCCCCTTGTGTGTTTCTGCGCCGTTAGACATGGACGGGAGATATATCTGAGCTTTTGGCAATCATGCTATGACTTGTAATTATTAAACGTGTCGGCCAGATACACCTACATTTTTTTTTTTATTTACAGACATTTTTAGTCTGTAAAAATATCTACAAGACCTATTGACCCCTCTTAGACTTTGCATCGGCTCAAAGTGACTTTAAAGAGGTGGAATTAAAAACTGACTTTGAAAGGAAGAGGAGCGCGTTAATACATGCGTTGTATTATTTTTTTTTTATTATTTAATTCTTTTCCTCCGTCACTGGCATTTTGATTCTGTATGAGAAGTCAAGTGGAGGGTGGGACGACAGCATGCCGCGGAGAAAGCAGCAAGCGCCGAGGCGATCTTCAGGTAAGCGGTGCATGCATGATTTGTTTACCAATATTAGTGCGTAGGGAGGGAAAAAAAACACAAACTTACTTAGCCCACACTTCGTTATTGCACTGTTTGAAATGCTTAATCTAAATATTTTCTGCATATATATATATTTTTTAGAATTTCTTTTAACTTTCAGACAATGCCAAAACAAAGGTAATTTTCTCAGAACGCATTCGATTTGTTTTAAAAACTACCGCGCGAGTAACTTTTTGAAGTTGTGCCAAATTAAAACTTCACACTCCACCGTGGCCTATATAGTCTAGTGAAAACGTAGTTTCAAAGTGCTCCAGTTCGTCTATTTAGATGCGGATTGCCATCCTTGATTTGATGCTTGATTGATCGCCTGTCATGTGGCCGCCTTTGATCTATTCATTCCTGATAAACATCAGTAAATCATTCACCATGGAAACACGCATGCGCCGTGCGGCCGCAGCCAGTCAAAGGACAACTTTTGCCCCCCGTCGTGCGGGAAAATAGAGAAAGGAAAGAAGTTTTCGCCAGGGTTATACGCTACTTTTTTTTTCTCTCATTCAAAGAGAGGGAGAGAAAAGGGGGATAAGGGATTGCTGGGGCGTGTCGAGAGCACAAAATGTAGCTGAGAGAACATCTCTTCCCTGATAGATGTCACTGAGCAAGGCCTCTGTACTAAGATCTGTTTTCCTCTCGGCTCAATTTATTCATGCGAAATGTACCTGTGCTCTTTGATGTTACAAGAGAGAGCTGATTTCAGATTTTAATTAATCTTCCATGAAGAGCAAGAGAGGGAACCTCTGATTTGTGATGAACGCTGTTGGGGTGATTAAACATAAAATAGCCATTATGTTTTAAACCATTTTGGTGTATTGTGCTAAGGGAGAAAGTGGCTTTCTTTTTTTTTTCCTTCCCTTTTTTCCCCTCATTTAATCTCTGTGACTAACAGGTCCATTCTCTCGCGAATGAAGGCTCTCTTTCAAGTTCAAGCGTCAGCAGAGTTACAGATCTGCAGAATTAGGCCCTGATATTTGACTGATGAGGGAACAGCCGACATACCAGACACACTGCTGTAAACCGAGATCGACTAACAAGTGCGATACGTAGCTGACGTTTCATTCGTTTGCGCTGAACAACATGTATTATTCCTTTCTGTTCAGCGAGGGGAAATGGTATTTTTAAGGGATTATTTCGTCTCCCCGGCTGTATGGCGAGACTGACATGGGGAGTTCGAAAGCTCACGGAGGTGAGATGGCGCCTGGTAATCTGACCTGGCAGCTCCTCCACAAAAACAAGCCATCAGCCCCCTCCACCTCAGCTGAATATTGATTTAATTTTCTCTATTCTGACAGGCATGTTCATCATTTGCTTTAATGGTCATTCAAAAGTTGGCAGGCACATTGTTTCCGTTTTTCCCAGAGCCTGACACTTTTCCCCTCTCCATCAAAATAAAAATGTTAGGAATTATCGATTGAGGGAATAAAAAGAAACGCCTTTTAACGTGACAAGGTGATTTGTTTTAACTAACACTTCTTCCAAATCATTCAAGCTTTGTATTTTTGAAATTTTGCGCTCTGGAAGCACTTTCTAACGCTCCGCTCTTGCGTTATGCTCCACCTCTTTTAACGGATGACTTTGCCTCGATTTGGTTGCTATCATTGCCATTGTGTTGCTCTGAGTGATTTACATGCGTCGGCTGTGGGCTCAGGTCGTTTTGGTGCAGTGGGATCGGAGTGGCCCTCTCTGTGTTGGGCTGCTGCAGTCATTTGTATTTATTTGCTGGCTTTTCTCTGAAACAGACACGGGCCTCCCACGTAGAGCACAGACTGTGTCTGTGAGTTTGAGCTCTAGCAGAGAGGAGAGGAGCCAGGGGAGGACTCGGCGATGAATGCGGTATCTCTCCGCTGCTCCAGGTTTCATTTGGTTTTGTGTTTTCACAACCTCCCACGCAGACAGAGACACGCTCGGTTTGCGTCCATTCCACGCACCTCTGTCCTCTGGATAGCAGGGGCATAAACACCGCCGTGAGGTGGTTTGCGATATTTTTTGCTGCTTTTGCTTTTCCTTCAGTTTCACTCGTTTTGTTTTCACCTAATTCTCTTTTTACTTTTTCTCTATTCACAATATTCACGTAAAAAAAAAAAAAAACAGCAGCAGCACACAAACACACTCGAAAGAAGAAAAATAAAACGTGAGGAGGGAGGAACCAGCACGGGGAGTCATTAAAACGCGTTCTGTCCTCAGCACCAGAGGCTTCTTAATTATCCGACATAAAGGTAAAGGTTCCTCTGCTGGCTTCATTAGGGAGGAACCCTAATTATCTGAGCTCCTGATGGATTTGTGACAGGCTCTAACGATTAAAGCTGACAAATTCAGCGAAGTGTCAGGTCTGCAGCTGCCTTGATGTAATCAAGTTGATATTATACAGTCCCTTTAGCCTGTAGTGCTGAATTAACTCAATTTTCTGGTGCAGGTGACAAATGGACTTTGCTACCTGACTAATCACGTCACCGTGGCAATGCTGCCTAATGACCTCAGTAATCCAGGCTCTTAACCGCACCGCTGGGCCCAGAAAGCATTTGAGGCAGCCAATCAGAACGGCCCCCACGTTAGCCAATCGGGCCCGGCGCACGGCAAACACGCCATCGTTCCGTCTCCGCGTTGATGGACGTACCACTGTTCTGTGTCATTGGTCGCACCGCCGTTCAAGCTCTGAGTGTACCGACACACCGTGCTCCTGCTGACAATAATCGCACCACCACGCTCTCGAAATCTGAAAATACTGTCAGATTTTCAGTGCTGTCGAGCAGCTCGCTTTGCTTAAGTCTCTCTGTGCAGCGTTACATACAAATCAGTCTGCTTTGAGAGCTGAATTTACAGATTATTTCGTGTGCGGGGCTGTTACAGCTCAATTGTGATTTATATGTTTTTGTAGCACGAGTGTGAGGCTAATACCTTTCGCAGATTTATTATGTTGCGTTAAAGATGTGGAGGTTTTGTTGTAGTCTGTTAAACAGCGTGGTGCCTCTCCATATTCATTCTCATATCTGGTGAGAAATGTGGAATATTCTGCATTATCATTTCTCAATTTGGGACGTATTTGTATTAAGAGATAGGAGTTGACGGCCATCATTTGTTTTGCGTGTACGGCGCAAATTATAGAAATAAATCTGTAGGGGTGTATTTACATGTCATGTTCTATCTGTTTCTTTTTCTTTAATGCCTGCTAGCAAAAAAAAAATCTATCCGTAAGATGTGCGAATGCAGCGTGACGTCTGGGCTCACCCTTGCGTTGGCTTCGCTGGAGGGTAGACTCATCCGCTCTCATGTCATTAACAGGTGACATTGACCCATTTAGTCAATATTCATGTTGGGACCCACCACTTACAACTAATAGTTTAATTTGCATTTGGGGATCAAGCCAGTGGCCTATAGGAAATCAAAGCGTATCCAGTTATTCTGAGTCCCAAGCTCGCTGTTCCCCTTGTCCGAGATGGTGGAGGTTGAGTTTGATTAATGAAGATCGATGACAGGTTTTATGGGAAGAGTGGATCAAAATGAAAATATGTTGGGAGTTTGCATGAGCCAAGTGTGACGGTACACAGTCTGCGGTAAACAGCGCTCTGCGGTTTTAATGAGCTTAGACACTTTTGGGAGTTATCTGGTTTCCGCAAGTTTTGTAAAGTCTAAAATTAAGAATACTTCCAGACGTGTGTTTGTGCGTGAAAAAAAGCGAGTGCGTCTGCTGATAGTTGCTGAAAAACGAGCACACAGAGGACCACAAAAAGCTAGCGTGTCACCAGAGGAGGTTTGGATTAGAGGTACTGTAGCATTATGGGAACTCAAAACTATCAAAAGGGCCAGCTGTGTTTTTTCTTACTCTTTCTTTCGCTCTCTCTCTCTTCTCGTCCTGTCTGTTTTGATCCCCCATGTTTCATTTCTCAGCTAATTTAGTCCACAGTGAGTCAGAAAGATGAGAGGGAGGGGGAAGAAAGACAAAAGAGAGAAAAGCTCAAGTCATGACCCAGCAACGGGAGTCTCCAAGCTTGAGGAGTACACGGAGGTCAACGTGTACCCAGGGGAGCCCACGTCTGCCTTCTCTCTGTCCTGCCCTGCACTCATCTGTTGCTGCTTTCCCTTGCTTTTTTTTTCCCCGGCTCACAGGAAGGATGGGGTGTTTTTAGAGGCTCGCCGGAGTTTTCTCATCCCAGTATGCCGTTTTCCTCATGGAGCGCCTTATACATCCTCATCAGATAAAACACAAACGGCTCGGCCAACAGATCCGTGCCGATGTTTATAACGGGCCAGCAGGAGATTGAGCTTTGATGTTTGTGTTGTAGGATCTGAGGAGCGTGTGGCGTCGCGAACAGGATGGTGCTGTTTGTGACATTATCTGATTAGTTGCGTATATTTTAATAGATAGCTTGTTAACGTGATATTTCAGCGGCTGACATCATTTTATCAAGGACGGCCTGCCGTACTAAGGATCAAGCCTTGCGGTCATACGTTCATATTTAGCAACATTCATTTTGACAGATGAGCATGAAACGAAAGGAAGCTCTTTGATGATGTTAAGTAAACACCCATGAAGCCCCCTCAAATTCGGGGAAGTCACGTCCTGGGACTCGCTGTTCCTCCTCCCATCGACCACTGTATTCGCAACTCAAAATATCCTGCCTGTCTGAACACAAAAGACCGGCTAAAGACAGATGAAAGAGAAAATGCACTTTGTAGTTTTGTCTGCAGGTCCCTTCGCCTTATTTTTTGTAAACAAAAGTGGTACGATTTTTGTTTAAGCATTTTGTTTAAGGTTTTAAGGTAAAGTAGCGTCTGCGCCAAACAAAATTGCAATAATGTTGATTGTTTTCAAACAAGTTTTCAAAACACTTCTCCTGTTATTGGTCAGAAAAAACTGTAGTCCCGCCTCCAAACATTTGTTTGGGCTATTCGGGATGCTCAGGCGAAGAAAGTACTGGGTCTCATGTGTTAATAATTTCACACATTTTCTAAAAAAAAAAAAATATATATATATATCTAGATTTTTTTGTAAATTTAGAATAAATTTTAGTGTGAACCATAATTTGTTTGTGCAGATTTTGTTCAGATTTTATGCACACTTGGTGAATGAAACCTAATGTAAAACTGGTATAAGTCAGAAAATTACGCGTTTAACTCCAAGAAAGAGCCTTGGGAACAAGACTGCAAAACCGAGGGTTTAGTGGGAAAATGGTGATGTTCAAAAATGCAGAAAGTAGGGAAAAAAAAGGAAGAGGTGGAAAAAAAAAAAGCGAGCGATAGAAGAAAGGAGTGGTGCTCAGAAAGGTATTAGAGCTGACAGATGAACAGGAGTGGGGAGAAATTCTCCCGCAGCAGCTGGGACTGCAGTCATTATCCTGACAGGTGTCAATTAAGAATTACTGCCTGCCTCAGTCCTCTGCGCAGCCCAGCTGTCTGCGCAGCAGAGAAATAACACTTTACCCTTGTCACTTTGTTAGTTCGTAGCCATAGCCTCCGAAAATGAGTCGCCCCAACGCTAATCGATAACCAGTGTATTAGCAATTATTTTGCACATTGATTTACGAGGGCCAACGACGACTTCTGTGCTGTTATTAGCCCTTGATTAGATCTGCCCGCACACGTGAACACACACACACTCGCACATTCACGCACGCATTCATAGCATGCTGCCCTGTTGCCAGGTGGATATATGTTTCCTCCGAGGCCCCGAGGTCTAGAACAATCTTAGTGCACAGTCTTAGTGGCCCTGTTGGGCCTTCCATCACCCGTGGCCGTAACAGAGACAGGCCCCTCTTAGGCCCCACATGCACCCACACACACACAAACATGTACAACACCTCTGTGGGGGTTGAAATACAGCCCCATTTCAGACCGGCCCTGGATGAACGCTGATAGGGTTTGAGTATGTGTGTGTGAGAGAGAAAGAGAGGGGCTTGTAAAAAGCAAGAGTATTAGTGAGGTGTCGTGGTCTGTTTCAGCTAAATGAATGGCCCTTTGCTGTAGAAGGTGCTCCTGGTTACCGAGAGTTATGGCTGACCAGATAGGGGGCTTCTGGGTAATGTCTGTGTGAAGGAGCGCTGAACCTTCGCTACATTTATTTTCATGCCTGCGGTTATTTAATACTCAACTTTAAAGCCGTCGTCAAGAGCTTTGTAGGTGTCTTCATGCGTCTGCAACAAGTGTGCCAGGGCGAGATCTGAATTTTGGGATTTATTAGTTGCTTAAGGGCTAGTTGACCAAAAAATGAATGCACTGTCATCATTTAGGTTTGTTTTAAACTCTTCTGTAGATCCAAAAAAGGGAAATTTGACTTCAGACAGTTACAATTGATATACTACCATTCAAAGGTTTAGATGCAGTATTTATTTATTTATTTATTTATTTATTTTAGGAAATTAATACTTCGAGTATTGAATTGATCAGTATTTGACACTGAAGACTGTATTAATGGCTGCTGAAAATTCAGCTTTGCCATCACAGGAATACATCACAGTTATTACATTTATAATATTGCAGTTTTACTGCATTTTGATCAAATAAATGCATCCATGGTGAGCATAGAAAATCTTATTAGTCTTTTTTTTTTTTTTTTTTTTTTCTTTTCTTTATGGGAATATGTGCATATATGTGACACTGGACCACAAAACCAGTCATAAGTGTCAAGTGTTGGAATAAATAAGCTTCCCGTTGATGTATGGTTTGTTAGGATGGGACAATATTTGGCTGAGATACAATTATTTAAAAATCTGGAATCTGAGGGTGCAAAAAAAATCTAATTATTGAGAAAATCACCTTTAGAGTTGTCCAAATGAAGTTCTTAGAACTGCGTTTTACTAATCAAAAATTAAGTTTTGATATATTTACGGTAGGAATTTTTCAAAATATCTTCATGGAACGTGATCTTTACTTAATATCCTAATGATTTTTGGCATAAAAGAAAAATCGATAATTTTAACCCATACAGTGTATTTTTAGCTATTGCAGCAAATATACCTGTGCTACTTAAGACTGGTTTTGTCATCCAGGGTCTCACATTTTTAAAAATGTGTAAGTTTGAGCCATCATTTATTAAAATTAAATAGAAAAGATTTACCAGCACAGTGATCTGAACTTCTTCTGTGTTTCACAGAAGAAAGTCATGTTAGCGTATTTATTTTTGGGTGAACTATCCCTGTAAATATTGTACTTTCACAAGCCGTGAGGTAACTAGGTTATCATGTCACCTGTGAAAACAAAGCTTGCGTATGTGCTAGGTCGAGGCGAGTACAACAAACTCCCAAGTCTAAAATCGCCCTCTCACCCGTACATAGTGGTGGATTATGTTCTTTATGCTTGAGAGTGGGATTCGTGTTTGCTCGAGTGCGACCTTTGCCCTACAGGAACTAAAAAGAGAACCTAATCCCCGGGTTCCCCTGATGTGGCGATGTAAGAACGGAGATCCCTCTCCCTCCACTCTTGATCAGAGGCGTTACGATTCTCCTCTATGAGCGCTAAGCCACTGGACACACAATGAGTGGATAAAGATAAGCCTCCAGCTTGTGTTGACACTCTCATTGAGCCCCATAATGCACTGCTCCGGATCGCTCTCATAAAGACTCGGCTCCCCTTTTTTACGAGCCGTCTTTGAACGCTCGCACAAAATGCCTCGATTTTCTGTGTTTTTACCCTGACACTTTCATTGCTCGTTTTTCGTGCGGTGTTTAAGACCGCATTTGCAGTCCATCACCCCTAAAGCTAGGTAAAGAGCCACGTGTCACCCCCATCTCCTGCTGAGGGTCACTTTTATTAGCTTCATTGATAAAAGCCTGCCTGCGCACATAGACAATAGCTGGTAGATCCTCCAAGTGGCTGTATTTTTTTTTTTTCCTGGGTGTTTTATTTAACTGGTAGGACACTGAAAAGTAATGAATATCATTTTTTCCTTTTTTGTCCACAGTTTTATGTTGCTGATAAGGCATCTGGGGAAAGCAGTACTGATTCTTTTTTAGATGGACAACCGGCAAGGCGGTTGCCTTTCTCACTATATATCATCGGAGTGTATGCTTTGATTTATACACTCAATCTTGTCTCAGAATCATCTTTTAAAATATGAATCTCTGGCATTTATATTTCAGGGTCTTTGATAAACACATGCCGAGTTAATATTGAGTTTTAAAATAACTAATGCGACTAAAATAACGTCTGGTTTTCATTTCATTCACGCACAGAAGCCCTGAGGGACGTGAACTGTATTTGAATCCTCCTCATATCCGTTAATAGATGGGCGAACATGTCGTGACTAGTCTCCCAGACTCAACTTTATAGGTATTTATAGTGATTTGGACACAATCGCATTCAAATGCCAAATGCCACATGTCCTGAGAGGCCTAAAGCTTGTTTGGAGACTGACTCGCCCAGACAGTGTCAATCATAGCTTTGCTAAGCCTTGCTCTGAATCTTCTGTCTGAGAAACCAGCGGGGGGGTGTCCTCTTCAAATCTGCCCCCATCTCCCCTCCTCTTCCTGTTTTTGCCCTCTTCTCTAGCGGCCACCGCTTTCTTGAAAAAGCCATATGCTTCCCAGTTAGACTTGAGCGTGTGCACGCATACACACGGCTAGGCTGCGACACATACGAGGATCAACTATTAACCTTGTCCAGCTGACTGAAAGCCATACGGTTGGTGGAACTTTAACCGAGGGACGCATCATTGATCATTGACTCGTTCTGCTCGGCCCCTGAAGTCTTGGGAACTTGAGATGAACAGATGTGCTGTAAAGAAGAAAAGTCAGGTGACTCAAAACGAGGAACGCAAACATTTACTCTTCCATTAACAGATCTGGGCTTTATAAAAGCAAGACAAACTCTTATCAAGGGAGGAATTAAATCAACAGTAAAGGTTCTAGATCTTAGTACAGATTGAAAGTCTTGACATGTCAGCTCAGAAATTCAGCGTCTCAGGCCTAAACCGGTTCTAAACCAAAACATTACGATGTGTCAATCATATTTGGCAAAAACACAGGGAATGTGCCAGGGAATTTTTTTTTCGTTGACCGACAATAGGAGACAAGCGGTTTCAGTGTTCTGCTGAAATGTAGCGTTGACGTATGTGTGTGTCTGTGTTTTTATATGTGCGCGTGAGTGTGTGTGTAGCTCTTCTTCGCTAGCGCACCGTCTCCATGTTAAATTGGTTATGGCAGCGCAATCCAGCCCTACTTAGAGCCGTCAGAGCAGCCGCTGTGTGACGAGCCTCAGCGAGGACGTGTCATAAATACTGAGGTGTCGTTTCTTTCATGTAAATATACCTCTGTTTCAAGTATCGTCCGTCAATACTGCACACGGGGGGAGATATCTGGCTGCTGCACAAAGTGTGTGCTCTGGAAAACTGCAGCGGCTCCTATTAGGCCTAGTTTTGTCTGGGAGTCAAAGAAACACTTTTTTAAGGGGGCATATGTAAGGTGTTTTTCTTTGCTTTTTAAGCATTTCCCCCCTCAACTTTACTTAGCATGTTCGTCATGGTTTCTTGCACCACAAAATTGCAATTTAGTTTTCCATGACTGTTTTCCACCCTCTTTTAGATTCAGAGAATTAAAGGCAACACAAAAAAATATATATCCAAAAAAGTAGTTTTAGCTGAGAAAATAGTTTTAGTTACTGATTTTTGATTAACAATTACGGTTGTGTTTTCTTTCAAAATGACATACACTGAGGAATTGTTTACACATTTCCTGTTTTTGCTTTTGTACCTTTAAGATTTAAACTAGTTCAAAAGTGGTCAGTAAGATTTTTTTTTTTTTTAAATGTTTTGGAAGAAATCTCCTATGCTCACCAAGTCTGCATTTGTTTGATAAAAAAATTAAATAAGATAATATGGATAATTTAATTTAATTTCTTATTGTCAATGTTGAAAACAGTGCTGCACATATTTGAAAAAGTAATCATAACATTATACATTACTTTACTGTAATTTTTCACCAGTTTAACACATCCTTGCTAAATAAAATGCATTTTCAAAGAAATAAATCTTACTGACCTCCAACTCTTGAATGGTAGTTTAGTAACTGACCTTGCACTTGTCTAACCTCTTTGCAAATTTTTCACTTTCAGTTATTAGGACAGGCCAAGTTGCTAAATAGTTCTTACAGCGTCAGCACACATGTGACCCTGGACCACAAAACCAGTCATAAGGTTCTATAAACTGAGATTTATACGTAATTGAAAAGCTGAATAAATAAGCTTCCCATTGATGTATGGTTTGTTAGGATGGGACAATATTTGACCGAGATAAAACTATTTGAAAATCTGGAATCTGAGGGTAAAAAAAAATCCAAATGTTGAGAAAATCACTTTTAAAGTTGTTCAAATGAAGTTCTTAGCAAGGCATTTTACTAATCAAAAATTAAGTTTAGATATAGTTGTAGGAAATTTACAGAGTATCTTAATGGAACGTGATCTTTACTTAATGGGAGACACTGCAGGTAAATAGGGTAAAAAAAAAAAATTAATAGTTATCGTATTGCTTACCCAGTTGATTGATTACATTAATAACTGCAAACAGTTTTTGTATTACAAGTTTTCTAAAAGGTTAGGTTTGAATATGCAAATAAGGCATTATTTACTGAATATTCGCTAATTTGCATACATTTCTAGTACAAAAATCTAAACACTGCATGAAGTCAGTTTTAAAATTCTTGTTTAATTTTTCTTGACATGTTAGAGTCAAAAGTTTTTACAGAGGAAATTTTGTCACTCCATAATTCAGAATTCAGAAAATACTTATTTATAATAGTATATTTTCACAATTTTTGGGGTTTTAAAATGTGTACAATCAAGCAAACTATATATGAACAAATCCCTTTGTAAAAAAACTTCAGGATATAGGCAGGAATTAAAATGTAAAGTTTGGTGTGTGTTTCAGTGCTACTGATGTAGAGATTTGGCTCAATGTAGGAGAAAAAACTCATTTTGAGAAAACAGCCTTTATAAATATGGATTGTAACTGAAATCTATTGACACAATTTGATAAAGTGCTATAAAAGAAACACTTAACAGTGTTTTCTTTCCATTAGTCTGAAAAAACACTTCATGAAAAACCAAAATGCGCAAAATCTCAAAATTGACAGGTGACCGTGTTTTTGCCTGCAAGTGTATCCTTAATATCCTAATGATTTTTGGCATACAAGAAAAATTGATTATTTTGACCCATACAGTGTATTTTTGGCTATTGCTACAAATATACCCATGCTACTTAAGCCTGGTTATGTGGTCCAGGGTCACATATAGTATCCTTTATGCAAACCTGGAAAATTCAAGCTTTCCTTAATATGCCAATTTAAAATCACCGTACCTTGAAGAAGTTGGCATTCACTATCAGACAGTAAGAAACCAGAGTCACTTTGCAGGTTGAGTGTGACGTTTCCAGCCATTTGCATTCAAAATGGTGGTGTTTTGATGTTTAAGTGAATATCAGCTCTCGAGCCGAATGTTAGGACACTGTTGTGGGACAGACAGAGGGAGGAGGGGCCAGCACTGTCTAAAACCCATCACTCATTGGTTAATGATACTCTCCTCTCATTTAGCCACACCATTCTCCCATTCCCTCCTTCTTTTAACCCTTCACAAATCAAACGTGGGGTCATCCACAGTTCACGACCCCCAGGTGGTCAGGAAAAGCGCTACCACGCCCTCGAGGGTCCGTTTGACGGTCGTGTGTCTTTGTGTATGTTTTCCCCTAAACTGTTGTCCAGGTGCCGATTTCTCCACAACTTCATCGCCACTGCTCTGTTTTTTGTCTCGCCGCCTGTTTGTCTGGTGTCAGTCTCACGGCGTGTGTGCGCGCGAGGTGTTTTTTGAGCTCGGTGGCAGATTTATTGCCTTTGCGCTGTTATTGTGGTGTAAGAGCTGAAAAGTGTCTGTCTGTTCCTGTCACTAAAATATGTCAGATGTTTTTCCTTCGTATTTTTAAGGTGTCTGTTGATTGTAACCCACTGGCTGTATAAAGTTCTAGATTGCAGATGACAACATGTAAAAATCGCCTCGTGTAGGTTTGTTGTTTGTGATAGGGTTTAAACATGCGCCGTTGTACGTAAGCCCCGCCCCTTGTGTTCATTTATTGGTTATTTTGACTAATTTGATAATGTGTTCAATTGCCAATAAGCGTGTAAATGTGACCACGATTAAAACCATTTTTAATCCAGATTTCCTCCCACATCAATGTGAAAATTGTCGTCAAATTCAGGTTTGGTCGTTAGTCTGCGCGAACGATCTTTGTGTAGCTCGCCTACGTCCATTCTTGAGCTTTTCCTGCGAACTGTCAACTAACAAAATGCAAAATGAAACCTCTATCCCTCCCTCCCGCACTCCCTCTCTCTCTCTTCCTTTCCACAGTATCCTCTTTTCTCACACTAAATTTAGGTCACAGCTGTAAAGACAATGAGGCTGATTTGAGTATTTCTCTAGTACTTCCTCTGATGTTTGGTTTTTGTAGGCGAAGACTCAAATAGACACGTTTGCATTTGATGCTTTTATCGTAGCGTGTCACTCTCCGAGTACAGTTCGGTAGTTTCTCAGTAGTGATATTGTGTCTGTTTGTTTCCTCTCAGGTAAAGAGAAACCCCAGAGCTGTGGAATTAAAGCCTTTTACCCATAATCCATCTGACCTAGGTTTGCTATTCCCCCACCGCAAACCTTAAATCAATCTACAAATTCAGCTCCATGTCCCTGCTCATAAAAGACTCTCCTTTCGCGTTCAAAAAAATGAGGAGAAAAGAATGGGAGAAGAAAAAAAAAACAGCCGTGTAGGAAAGCAGGGACCTTATATAAAGGGCATGGTCTGCGTCCATGCCAGAAAAGCCTGATTTCCTTTTGCAGTGCGGCCATACATCAGAGGCCCTCCCAGCTGGACTGTCACACTCTGACAGAATGACATGTGTCATTTATCAAAGGGGCCAGAGCTTGGGAAAACTCATATGACAAAGCCTGGGAGAGTTCATTCCCCCTTATCCACAACACACACACACACACATACACACACACACACACACACGCACATATAATCCATCTCTCTCATTCTTTCACTCTCTCACACACACACAATTCCCTCCCACCTTTTCGGCGCTCGCCTGTTGCCAAAAAATGGGTCTGTAATATTTCTGTCATCTACACACCAACTTGCTGTTCTTTTCCCCTTTCTCTCTCTCGCTCTCTTTCAAAAGTTTTTGCTGTGTGTTATTCTTCTCAAAAGCTGTTTTGCAAGTAGCAATGCTTCATCCGCATAATTCCTGCGTTAATTACAGAATCGTGTGTATTTGAAGTGATTAAACTCGGCGTAATGAAGCTGAAGATCTCAGATATCCTATATTGCGCGAGCGTTGCTCTGCTGGAATCCATTCATCATTTCGAGCAAACTTCATTCTTAAGTCTACTTGCACCAGCTGAGAGAGAGAGCGGGAAGGAGAGGGGTCAAATATAGTTCACACCGCTGTGTACTACTCTACAGGGCACATTCACCCATCACTCAAAATGTGCTTTCTGTCTCTCACTCTGAGGGGCGGGAATAGATGAATTCCACAGACTCTCAGCTCTGGGTTCCAGCGCTGCGTGGCCGACCTTCGACCCCTTAAACGAGCTCTGAATATGTGGTGTGTAATGATCCTCGCGCTGTAAACATTTAATGACGCAGGGACTGTCATGGGAATCTTCACATTCCCCACCCAGAGTTTACAAACTATGACTCTTTGTACAAATCTTTGCTCTGAGCATGAATCTTTGTGCTAAGTACCGTGCTGAATTAGACACAACATCTTAATAACAAAGTGTTGCAGCCATGGCAGTTGGCAGATGATGTGAAGTTGAATCTGGCTCGCTCTTAGTATGAATCTTTTGCTCTAACGATTCATGCTTCGATCAAAAGATTCATACTCTGAGTGCCAGTTGTCGGCTTTGAGTATGAATCTTTTGCTCAGACTACAAATCTGATACATTGAGCCATGTTTGTTATATGAGGTTGAATCTGGCTCACTCTCAGTACAAATCTTCTCCTTTGAGAAACGATTCATACTCTGATTAAAAGATTCATACTCATAGTACCAGTTGTCTGCTTAAATTGTAAATATTTTGCTTACAGTACAAATTTGATACTTATCTCAGTATGAGTCTTCTGCTTGGAGGCAACTATTTGAGCTCAAAGCATTAGTCTTTGTATAAGCGTGAGTTTTCATACAAATCTTTGCTCATACAAATCTTTGTCAATTACCAATTTTTGTTTTGAATTAGACACATCCTTACTATTAAATGTAAATATTGATAAAACAATAAAGTGTTGAACTTGCGTAAGCAATGCAAAGTTTAATCTGGCTCACTCTCACTACGAATCTTATGCTCTGACAAACGATTCATACTCTGATCAAAAGATTCATAATAAGAGTACCACTTTGACTGCTTTGATTGTGAAGCGTTTGCTCAGAGTAAAACGCTGATACATTGAGCAATGTTTCTTATGTGAGGTCGAATCTGCCCTGTGCTCTCAGCAACGATTCATGCTCAGAGGAAAAGATTTCTACTCAGAGTACCAGTCTTTTGTTCTATATGAATCTTTTTTGTGTCTATTATGAATCTTCTGCTTTGAGTTAAATCTGGCTAACTCTGTATGAATCTTCTGCTTGGAGGCAACTATTTGAGCTCAAAGCATTAGTCTTTGTTTGAGTGTGAGTTTTCGTACAAATCTTTACTCAGCACGAATCTTTGTAACATCGTTAAAATTACAAAGTGTTGGAGTTGGCATATAAAAAAAGTTGGTTGGCAAATTAAGCCGTCCTGATTGGGCAGGTAATGTTAAGTCAATCCTAGCTCACTCTCGGTACAAATCTTTTGCTCTGAGAAATGATTCATACTCTGATCAAAAGATTCATACTGAGAGTACCACTTGTCTGCTTTGATTGTGAATCGTTTGCTCAGATACATTGAGCCATGTTTCTTTTGTGAGGTTGAATCTGCTCTGTGCTCTGACCAACGATTCATGCTCCGATTAGACTATTTCTACTCCGAGTACCAGTCTTCTGCTTTGAGTCAAATCTGACTCGCTCTCGTTTTTTGCTCTGAGCATGAATCTTTGTGTCAAGTACCAGTCTTTTTTCTGAATTAGACACATACATAATACATCCAAACATCAATAAAACAACAGTGTTGGAGTTGGCAGATAAAAAGAAAGACAGTTGGCAAATTGAGCCATCCTGCTTGTCTCACTCTCAGTACAAATCTTCTGCTCTGAGAAACTGTTCATACTCTGAGCAAAATATTCACAATCAAAGCAGACAAGTAGTACTCTGAGTATGAATCTTTTTTGATCGGAGTACGTTGAGTCATGTTTCTTAGGTTGAATCTGGCTTGCTCTCAGTACAAGTCTGAGCAGAGAGTCATGCTCTGATTAAAAGATTTCTACTCAGAGTAC